>NC_068986.1:98283499-98288548 GCF_001194135.2 Octopus bimaculoides | reverse complement strand
TATATATATATATATATATATATATATATATATATATGTGTGTGTGTGTGTGTGTGTGTGTATAACTGTTTATATATTATATATATACATATATAAATATATGCATATATTTAGATAGATTTCTCCATTGTGGATATTCTATCTAAATATGTACATATATATATATACAAGTTCAGCACGCGAGTCACACAGGTCTGTTTGTTGTCACCGCTCCTGTTCCTCGTCGTGCTGGGCTGGGTCACCAGGACGGCCTACGTTACCTCTGAGAAAGGTATTCAGTGGACACTAATGAACAAGCTGGTGGACTTGAACTACGCAGATGATCTTGCGCTACTGTCACATCGTCTTCAAGACATGCAAGATAAGCTAGACCATCTCAGAGAAACTTCACGGAGAGTGGGCTTGAGGATAAGCCAGGAAAAGACAAAAGTGCTGCGTATCAACAACAAGCAGGAAGAGCCAATCACAATCGAGGGGGCACCTGTGGAGGACGTTAGTGAGTTTGTCTATCTTGGAAGCAAGATCAGCAAACCAGGTGGATCAGACGAGGACATCACTGCAAGAAGCAAGAAGGCTTGGCAAGCCTTCGCTATTCTTCGGCCGGTATGGAAGTCCACTGCCATCTCAACTCGAACTAAACTCCGCTTACTTCGTTCAAACGTAAAATCTGTGCTTTTATATGGCTCTGAAACGTAGAGAGCCACCTGCAGCAACTACAAGAAGATCCAGACCTTCATGAACAAATGTCTCCGACAGATCCTCCATCTGAAGTGGTTCGACAGTGTGCCAAACACCGACCTGTGGGAAAGGGCCAACCAGGAGCCCATACATGTTCAGATTAGACGAAGTAAATGGAGATGGATCAGACGGACACTGCGGAAAGAACCCTCAAATGTGACACGACAAGCACTTGACTGGAATCTGCAGGGGAAAAGGAAGCGAGGACGCCCGAAGCAGACATGGAAGCGGAGAATTTTGGACGAGCTCAGGACCGCCGGTCTGACATGGGAAGCAGCCAAGAAATACATCAATGACCGCAAAAAAGGGAAAATAACTGTTGAGGCCTTATGCTCCACAAGGGGCAAAAAGGATTAAGAAGAAGATATTTAGATAGACAGCTAGATAGGTAGATACGCACATACACATACATGCATACATGCAAACATGCGTACATATATATATAAATCTATGGACATTTTTATGCATGTATATGTGTTATACATATATTTGCGTGTGTGTGCGTGTATATATAATACTACAAATAATAATAATGCGTATATATATATATATATATATTGTAGTAATATGTATGGTGTCTACACATCTAATGTTTGAAACTGGAAGAGATACGTAGTAATATTAACTCGATATTTGGTTGCTCCTTCTAAGCGATAAACTAATCAAACACTCGAAGGCCTCACTAGGTCGGCTTCCAGCTGTTTTATGCTTTCACTGTTTACATAGGAGCTGCTATCAACAAAACTATATATATCACTGTATTCGTAATCATTGCGCTAGTGATTACTTCTCTTTATACTTTTATTTTCATGAGCCAGAGGTCGAATGCTTATCTGTCATGCAAGGAAAGAAAATATAAATCAATATCTACGATCGATTTCTTGAATAAAACCAATCAGGTCAGGCCGTGCCATTCGCTTATATTATAAGCCTGTGCATTCCCAAGAAGCGATAATATAAACACAGACTTCGATTAATTGGGGGAAGACATCTCTTGAAGCTAGGTGGCGGAAATATATTCAGTATCTTTTATACTGCTATTGTTATTTTTATATTTGTCAGTTTCTATTCACTATTAATGGTATTGTTAATTTGGATCTTGTTATTGTTTTGTCCCCAGGTAGTACTGATCGATGTGTGATCAAAAGTATTCAAGCTATGAACAAACATCACATCTTATTTTCAGCTGTACTTTATATCAGAAGAGAAATACTCTATATTCACTGTTCACTTTACATCCAACTACACACTGTACAAAACTAATTCCTGAGCTCCATCATGTCCACTTTTATGCACATATATACATCAGTTTGAAAATATCGCCGGTCGCTTTATGTCAAGGGAAACGCCAACCTCACTCTATGTGATGTCCCTTTCATTTCTTTCACAAAATGAGCCCTTTCCCTAGCCCCTACTTAACCTCACCAACCACTCCAAACTGTGTGTGTGTGTGTGTTTGTGTGTGTGTGTGTGTGTGTATTCGTTCCGTTTTCATAAACACATAATGACATCACTGAACACGAGAATTACCGTCCACTCACATGAACATGATAGTGACAACCTTTAACTTTAAGTGTTACCACATCTTTAATCTCTCTCGCAGCCTCTTTAATGATCACAACTTCTGCTTTCTTTAATCACATCTGCTGAAAATCTAATCTTCTATATCATTCCCAATGGAGAACTAACTTTTCATGTCTTTGACATCAGCAAAGCATTGAATCAAGACTGGAATCCGAAGCTGAAGTCAAAGTTGTTCACCTATGGGTTCCAACATTTACTCGACTGTTGGGTCGGTGACTTTCTACCAGAGTACGTTACCTCAGTGTGTACGCATGAAACATTTTCTGATCCGCATTCTGTCAACTCTGGGCCCCCGGATTGTCATCGTTGTTCAAATATTTTTCAAAAGTTCCAGCCAAGCCCAATACTATATAAATGATACCATTCTTTCTTTCTCGTTAACCTTCCACATTCAAGCCATGAATCATAAGCAATCCAAAATGACGGACTGGCAGAGCTGAGTGTTCGTCGGGAATGCTGCTTAGCAAAATTTGTACCGGCTTTTGTCTTCTGTGTTCAAATTTCGCCACACTTAAGCTTAAATCATCATTCAGTTTAACACCACCATCGGGCAATTTTGGAGGTCTTTAGCAGAGTCCACTCTGTTGCAATTGGGCAACATCTACGGTTAGGGGATTCCTCCTTCCCTTCCACATATCTCAGAAAAGAAAAAAAAAAACAATAGTTATTTTGTAACAACTCTGCATTCGCGGAAGAAGTTGCTGCCGATCATATCTTCTTTAACAGAAAAAAAAAGTGAAAACAAAATCATAAAATAATCATTTTCACTGCTCATTTCAAGAAAACATCATTGTATTCTTCTACGAACAACACGCGAAAGAACTCTAGATTTTATTACACTTGCATGGCTTTTAAACTTTGAGACAAGCATATAACTACTGGTAGGATCAAACAGGTATTAATATTTTCAGGTAATACTCTTTGGAAGGTTTCTGTAATGTCTTTCCTAGAGAAGGCTGTTGAATGTCGATGTATTATTTTCCTCTTTTGCAATTACTGTTACGCAAATACTCACATCGAAACAGAGATATTGACATAGACACCAACTAAATTTATATGTCTCCCCATCTTCACGTGAACAACAAAGCACAAGGTCAGCAAATTCCTATTCTAAAAACATGATCAAAGAAAGGAATACATCCAATAAATCCAAAGGCATCTGGAACTACTAACAAATCCTATACCTACTTACCAAACGGAACACATGTAAATATCCATACCTGCTTACATATTTCTACATACATAAAAGAATTCTAAACAATAATATAACTCCAAATTTAATCAATAAACATTTCTTCAAAGCAACTATCCATAAGTACTCACCCGACAACGTAATTACACTCCACTCAAATGCACTTAGCTAAGAAACTTTTAACTCAGCAGATACTATGTGAAGCCAAGATTAACTTCAAAGCACCGAATCCGACGATCATATACACATGTGTGTGTATGTGTTCGTGTGTTTGTATGTGTATGTGTCCATGTGTGTGTGTGAGTGAGTTTGTATGAGTGAGTGAGTGTGTGTTTATGCATGAGTGAGTGAGTGTGTTTGTGTGTGTGTGAGTATGTATGAGTGAGTGAGTAAGTGTGTGTGTGCATGTATGTGTTTGTGGGTGCGTGCGTACGTACGTTTGAAATTGTTCAGTCTTTGTTTACTTTCTATTTACATGTGTATATGAATGTATATTTTGTATATATATAGCCAAAGCGGTTTTATTTGATTATTTGCATCATTAACTCCATATCTGCTTACCTGGATTTCTCTAATAGTCACTCTTTACCTTACAAACTTAGTCCTCGGTAACGATTCGGAAGAATAAACTCCATTCTTTCGAGCGTTACCAAATGTTTGCTACATTGAACATCTCTGCATCTCCTGTATGTATGTATGTATCCATGTGTACGTACGTATGTATGTATACATGTATGTATGTATGTATACATGTATGTATGTATGTATGTATGTAAATAAACACTTCAAATGTACTAAAATATTTGTAGCTTTCGCATTATAATTTATGCTATTCATAATAGAACGCCTCCCTTTCCAACTTTTCAAAGGAAGGCAATAGATATTCCAAAATTTCAACATTTATGACAACAATGATTTCAATGACTATGAAAAATTTATCTATTATACATATGCATATATACACACATACATCACAGACGTTTCTGCGCAGTAAGTACCTATAAAGTTATATAGTTTCACATTTACATATATATGCAGCATAATGTTAATGGAACTCGAACCTGTTGCTTGCTTTATTTATTTGTTAAGCACACGGCTCTGTTTGTACAAGAATATATGATACTTCTCAATTTTATGCTGACCTTTAGAGTATTACAAATTATCGCACGATATTATAATTTTGTTGAGCAGTATATATCATTATTCAACTTTGATGTTATGGGAAATTTATATATTGCATATATTGCGTGAATTACATTATATTGCTGTAGGTTATTCTTTGACTAGAGTTTGTCGTTTCCAAATGTCATTTCGCTTGCTGAAACTGGTTGTAAGTTTCCACCTCAGGGATTAATTCCGTTTAGTCCTTTTTATTAAATTTATTAAATTTGTTGATAATTTTTATATCTGTATAAAAATGTGTTTTACTGAATCCCAAGTTCATCTGATGTTACAAGCAGTATTTGATCAATTTTTGTTTATGCTATATATATATTTGGTGTGTGTATATATATATATATATATATATGTATATA
>NC_068986.1:98276241-98283477 GCF_001194135.2 Octopus bimaculoides | reverse complement strand
ATATACACATATGTGTGTGTGCATGTGTGTGTGTGTGTGTGTGTGTGTGTGTGTGTATGTTTTGCCCAATATATTTGAAGGGGATG
This sequence comes from Octopus bimaculoides, assembly GCF_001194135.2. Classification (NCBI taxonomy): domain Eukaryota; kingdom Metazoa; phylum Mollusca; class Cephalopoda; order Octopoda; family Octopodidae; genus Octopus; species Octopus bimaculoides. The sequence goes on along the minus strand of NC_068986.1, from coordinate 98,283,391 downwards.
TAAACCTAACAGTTAGCTTTACTGAAAAAATATCGCAAGTACACAGGGAAGCTAGAATTACAATTTTATATACGAGCTTTCTAAAAAGTGGACGCATCTGAAACAACGTTAGAGTATCTACGTCGTTGTTCAACGTTCGAGAATGAGAGGCTACATCTTTCGTAAATCATAACCTATAATCTTACGCGAGGAAAGTTCACATAGGACTAATTGCATACATACATGCACAAATACCTACATGCATGTAACCCATACATCACGCCCCCCACACGCATACACACACACACACACATACACACACACACACACACACACACACACACACACACACACACAATATCGTTGAGGATGTAGCAAGGCAGTTTAAATGCTGACGAATGGATTATATGGTCTCGCTACAATATCCCATTAAGAAATCGTTTTGTGACGTAACAGCGTAAATTCGGTTATGCAAGAAGTGCAAAATCTAGAATATTATGCAATACAGTACATAACATACTCTCTCAAAGCATCGGGCAAACACATGCAGGTCAATATTTCATATGTCGTCGGACTAGCTGGAGAAGTTGTGGCGGATAGCAAATGGCTATTTAATACTTGGCAATATACTATGAAATAAGTAAGTCTGCAAATGTAATGGGTATGAAAGGATAAAGGTAATTGTATGAAAGAAGATACAAAATTATTAAGAAAAGTGATTGGATTGCCCAAAATATCTCTGATCACAATCTTTCCAATGGGCTATCCTGGAGCTAAAAAGAAAAAGAACAACAAATATGTTCTCCCAAAATTGATTGCATGGGGAAAGAAAGCAATATATTATCACATATTGCTGCATCTTGGAAGAGTCCTTATATCTATAAAAGCATACGCACTGGTCCTAATTCACTTCTTTTAATATCATTATTAATATCTGTCACGTAGTTAAACATTTGACCAGGTAACCAATCGATTGCTTCAAATTTATCAAACAAATAACATTGAAGTCTGATTTATTATTCTCAATAAACATAATCATTCCACACCAAAATTATAACAGATGGCTGTGATTTACTAAACGAAAGTTACAACTGCTAAACACAATAGAAAGCAGGGAAATATTAAGTAAAACAATGTCAATATTATAGTAATCAATCAATGTGATTCAATTATATCATATACAAGTTGCAGAGAATTACATTCATTCATAATTGAGTGAATTTAGCAATCAAAATATGATATTTAATACAATTTAAACAGTTAATGTTTATATGTATATATATAAGTTGTATACATATATATCTTAATAAAATGTTGCGCTACATGATTCATTAAACAATAAATCGTTCTTGTATTATGAATGTGAAACACATACACGATTATATACAACTATTGTGGATTTAGTTTGACTGCAATGCAGTAAGATCTTAATTAATCAGGCCAGTTGTAAAACGCGTGTCGCTTATGAACCATGGTGCAGCCAGTACGTTGTCACTCGACCTGTTTGAAATAACAAAAAAAATCTCCTTCAAATCGCATGCAGATAATATATAAAATGAAAAGTACATTGCGTCGATGAAAAAGGGAAAGGAAACACTTTCAGTCATGTTTCTGTTCAATCTGGGCTGACATGGAGTAAACGGCGAGAGCTAAAGCAATAATGAAATACCCCATGCACTCTAAGAAATTCACGGAAAATATTCAGAATGTAAACATCTGTAAATTGAATGCTGGGGCCATGAGAAATGTTTCTATATTGTGACAGTTACAGAATATAGAAAGACGTGCAAAACAGATAACTATATAACCCAACGAAAATACCTCACTTATGCAAACGTAAACAATATTATTATTATCTAACCTTAAAATATATCGTACATTTTCAAAGAACCGTCTTGGTTTAGTGGTACCGAACGTTCTTCTTGTATTCTTTTATTCTTTTACTTGTATCAGTCATTTGGCGGTGGCCATGTTGGAGCACCACCCTTTAGTCGAAGAAATCGACACCAGCATTTATTCCCTGTAATCTTGGTGCTTATTCTATCAGTCTTTTCTGCCGAACAGCTACGTTAGGAGACGCTAACACACCAACATCGGTTGTAAGAAAATGTTGGTAGGGGAACAAACAGACAAACACACACACCTAATCCATCACTAAAACTCGAGAGCGACCAAACCGATTTCATTCAAATATTACACATGGCTTACTTAGGGTTCATCGAGTGTCATGAGCCAAAAGAAACGTTCACCTTCTTGCATAATGCGACCCACTTCACCTTGCTGCAGTCCGCTCAGTTGGCAAAAATGTAGCTGTAATTCAAAGTGGCAAGCTCTGTCACATTCTGTGTGAAACTGAATATTCCTGAGAACTACTTTATGGTATGCATGTCCGTTGAGTACTCAGCCACTTGCGCGTTAATTTACGAGCAGACTGTTCGTTGATCAGATAAACAGAAATCTCATTGTCGTAAGCGACAGAATGCCATTTTTTAAACAGTGTGCAAGAAATGGAAATGCCCCATATCGTAAGGCAAAAATGTCAAGAGTTTAGTATATGCAGTGAAAGCTAAGACGAAATAATTGCTATTCCATCGTGTATTTGCCCACGCTCAGTTGATAATAACAGCCTACGCATTAGTGTTTGTCTGGGGGCTTGACCTCCAGACCTGTGAGATCCACAAAGGCCGCTGTTAGGACTGGATTAACACTCATAGTGACCCTAACGACTAAAAGTTTTTCCCTGCCATTATGTAAGATCTTTTTTTTGTTTCGTTCTAAACAATTGAAGGTCTATCTTGCTCCAGTTCACTCAGCTGGCCAAAACGAGTTGTAGCTGAAATTCAAAGGGGCCAGCCTTTTCATATTCTGTGTGAGGCTAAATCTCCCTGAGAACTACGTTAATGATATGTATGACTGTGGAGTGCTCAGTCACTTGCATGTTAATTTTATCCACGCCTGGTAATGAAAAGTGAAGTTGATATCCAATATTTGCTGCGTCTATGTATCTCTGTATCAACTTTTCCTTAGTTCTATGTATCTACTGTCTCTCTCACTTTCTCTCTCTCTTTCAATTCCTTTGTCTCCCTCCTTTCTCCCGTTTTTAACTTAACAATGTGTGTATGTATCTATGTACCTACTTTTCTTAGGATATAATAAACATTTAAAAACACAAAATGAACGCTGTCACCACTCACTGTCTCTTTCACTCTCTCTCATTCTCTCTCACTCTCTCTTTCTCTCTCACACTCTTTCTCTCTCACACTTTTTCTCCCTCTCTTTTTCTCTTACTCTCCTTCTTTCTCTCTCTCATCCTCTCTCTCGCTTTGCCACTCACTTCCTTGAAATAAGTTTGACACCGTCGCCACGTACGGACAAAAAGAATAAATTGGCATATTAATATTATTGAATATAGTATTCTTCTAAAACTGCAGTAAAACGTATTTTTTTTATTAAAGGATATAGATTAGAAGAATCGTTGGGGCATCTGATTAAATACCTTGCAATTTTTGTTCAGACTATTTCATAACGCTTCCATGTGATTAGTTGAAAGGGGCAAGTAGGATGAGGGAGTGGAGAAAATGGGTGGGAGGATGGGGAGAGGAGAAACGAGAGGTGGAGACAGAGAAAGAGGAAGATATGGGGAAGGTGGAGTGAATGAAGATGGTTGTGAATGAAATGTGTACAGGTTTTTTAACTATGTTTTTCCTCCGTTACTTAGATGAGTGAAGTGAAACAACGGAAATAAAGTGTCTTGTTCTAGAGCACAACGCAACCCGAACTCACTACCTCATGATTGAGAGCCCGACATTCTAACCATGGAGCCATGTGGTCTTGTATATAACCCTTTCTTACTTAGGCACAATACCAGCAATTTTGAGGGGTGGTGGAGTCAATTGCCATTGCTAAACTGGTCTTTATTTCATTATCTCCGAAAGGATAAAATGTTAAGTCGACCTCCACTTAGTTTCAACGTAAAAACGGACGAAATATACTTAATGATTTTGGTAATGTTAAAGATTCTCTCAGCTCGCTACCTTTGTGATCTTATAAGTAATAAATGACGGATTGATAACAAGTGAACTCTCTTTGAACTTACGTCTCTTGGATCAGGAATGTCGTATGACTAAACAGACACGAAAAAAGTAAGTCTTAAACAATCTTAAACAACAGTTCTTTAACTATTATCCTTTTATTCCTCTATCGGTTATTAATTTTGGCTCAATGGCTGAGTGCACGCTAGAGCACTTTGCATTTTGTTGCTCTCAGTAGCGTTGCCTGCAGTGATGTTGGTACTTCTTGAATCACATATGGTAAGTTATCCTGCCGTACAATGAATATATCTACATCCATTCTACCTAGATTTCCCAGTCTCTGTGGCTATTGAATTATGTGCTTCTGATTTTCGAAGACGTGGTGGATTTTGGAGTCTATGCAATGACGACCAGAATATCTACTCAGAATAGGTCATGTTTCATAGACTTTATTATTACAGATAAAATTTAAAAACAAAATTAAGTAGTGATTTAATATCTAATTAAGGAAGAACAGCTAATTTATTAACAGAAGAATAATGAATGATTTCGTCAAGTTTTCACCCTCAGTCTACCAAATATTGAAACTGAATTTTATTGTTCGAAACTAAATTTGCTGCTAATTAGTTTTACAATTATAATTTTTTTTTCGATGACGTATACTTTTTAAAAATATGTATTGATAAACTTTTTGAAACATCATAGCGTGTATATACAACTATAACATCCTGTTACTTTTCAATAAATAAGATTTACTTGTTACAAGAACATTTTGCTTACTTACGCGAAGAAGTTTAGTTAATTATATAAATATGTAATACGAAGATTTAACAAAATTAATTTTAAAATGGCACTTTCATCACTAATGTTTCCGTCTCTATATAACTCTGATTTTCTCGATTTCTGGCAATGTTCCAAATGTCTTTACCTGCGTTTCATGAAAGCATTTGCATATTAATGTAAATTCGTGAGAACTTTGATTTAGGCTACAGTACAAAGTCTAACTTTCATCTTCAAAAAGCTTTATCTTAAATCATCTTCTGGCTATGATGTATTTCTTAAAGTGTATTTTATATTTGTTAAAGTTAAAAACCTCGATTCATACAAGTATATAGTAGCAAAAGGAAGAAAAAAAAAACTCCATTGATTTATTGCCAACGACCGGTTTTCTTTCTCAACTGTCAATCAGAAATCACTGATAGATTAGATATTTATATATTTGTATTTTGAACTCCAGTAAACTTTTCTTGAAATTTATTAATGTTGACAAAAATCATCATACAAATCGATATTGTCAGTACTAAATAGAATTCACACCAAATAGTATTTCTCAGCTTCTTCGGTCCGAATGTAATGATTAAATTCTGTTATCAATTTTGCTAGATGGCTCATGATGATATTCTGTATGTCATTAAAATTATTTCGGTAATCTTCTTCCAGTTGATTGAATGCTGGAAAAGATGAAGTTTTTCCTTACTCTACTTTCGTTTTCCACCATTTAAGCTATCCTTTAAACGCATTTATTTTCTCTATTAAACCAATAATTGTTTGATCACAGCGTTGTAGAGTGATATTTAACTCATTCAATTCAGACGAAATATCGAAACGATAAGGTAATTGAAGCATCCACTTAGAATCTGAAAATCTCGAAGCTAATGATTGATTTTTTTCTTTTTTGTTTAGATAAAAGTATTTCTACTTCACTTCGTTGTGACATAATTCGTTGCAGAACTATTCTGCGAGAAAATTATTTGATATCCGAGAAAAATGGTAAATGTTCATATTCAGATCCGATTGAAGAACGAAAAATCACTGAAGTGAAGAACCTATTAAGAAATTTTGGCTCTACACAAACTTTCCGATAGAAACGTTATCATTCACCATCAAGCTCAAGTTCGGTTATACACTCATTGAAGCGCAAGTTTCTATATATAAAAACAACGTGGAAACATTTTTGATATGAAGATTAATCTCTTTTATTTATCGACGTCAACGTTGATGCATAAGTGGAAATAACTCGGGCAAACTAAATACTATCATGTATTTTTGTTGACACACCGATTTATTCCCTATTTAACTCAGTTGCTATGATGCTGAATTAAACTTTCCATGAGAAAGTAACACATTTTCTTTTAATGATTTTATTTTGGCAGATATTGTTAAGATACAGCATCGGTTATTAGACAAACGTAAAGCAATGTGTCAATTTACGCAAACTTCCAAATTTATGTATCAAGGCAATTAGCTGTTAATAGCTGCGTTATCAATAAAATTATATGGAGTATTGCAACGTTACATTAAATGTAAAATCAGAAAAGATTTTCTAGTTGCCCTTCATATGTAAAGGTTATAATCTGGAGCTGCCAATAAAAATATATCTCGGTACAAATATGAGTTTACGTGAAGGAGAAACAGCACGCATTCAAATTAATACTATTCCAATTCTATTAATTCCAAAAGTAAGCAAAAGCGCTAGAAGCGAAGAAAACGAATTTTGCAAACAATTATAGACACGTTATACTTTGAACCCAATTCATTGAGTTTGTGGATCTCTAAATCTCCTGAATCATTCTGACACCAAAATAGCGACACCGTTGTGTCTTTTCGCTACTTATACGGAGAAAAACTAAGTGAATTTGCTTCCCTGTGGAAATTCGTTATTATATTGAATAAATCGAAATACATGCAAATAGAAAAGAAATTTCTTCACTAAATTTTGCAGTTCCGTGATTAGAGCGGTATGGTATAGTGTGCGCTTTTAAATTCGTAATAAATGGAGTGTTCGTTATCTGAAATTTCCAAATTCATGTGTCATGGCCATAAGCTATTAGCAAGGACGTTAACAATAAAAATTTATGAGGTATTTCTACAATACATAAACAAATGGTACAACTAGATATGGGATTTCATGCGCTACTTATAGATAGATAACGGTAAAGTCTCAAGACGAACATCAAATTACATTAATGCAAATATCATTTTATGTTTGGGAGAAAGTACCCAGAATTGAAAGTATTGCTGTTACAAAACGATGTAGAATTCATACACAAAAAAAAACCGGATAATATTCACACACAATAACGAATGCACATCATACATATGTATGGATATATGTATCAATCTATCTCTGTGTGTGTATA
>NC_068986.1:98272059-98274074 GCF_001194135.2 Octopus bimaculoides | reverse complement strand
ACATATGTGTGTGTGTGTGTGTGTGTGTGTGTGTGTGTGTGTATGCTTGCGTTTGTTCCTCCGCCGTCACATGATAACAAATACTGGTGCGTTTGAATACTTCTAATTTTGCGGTTCAGCAAAAAAAAAAGAAAAACGATGGAATAGGTACTAGGCTTGCGAAGAATAAGTCCTGGGGTCGATTTCTTCGATTCTAACCCTTTAAGGCCGTGATCTACCATGGCTGGAGTCAAATGACGGAAACAAGTAAAAGAATATATATTCTTTTATTATTTTACTTGTTTCAGTCATTTGACTACAGCCAGGTTCGAAATGTTAAAGACTTTTTTTTCATTTCCCGAGCGTTAAAGTAATACATCTGTTTGTTTTCTACACCACTTGTTATTTTGCGAATTCTCCCTATTTCTATATATATATTATTGCGATGTTAGCGCATGTGTGTGTGTGCGTGCGTGCTCATGTTTATCTGCATATGTATATAAATATATATTTATATCTATAAACACGCGTGCGTAATACATAAATGCATACTCAAATTCACATATGCGCACACACACACACGCACACTCACTCGCACGCACGAGCGCACCCCGCACACACACACATGCACGTACACACAAAGTAAGACACATATAATACTGAGGTTGATTATCCTTTCGCGTTTTTCTCTTCTTTCACGATTGTATCAATAATTCGGAAGAGAAAAAAAATCTAGGTTTATCGTATTATGACACGCCAAACACACTTGAGAGTTTCGCAAAATGAATAGGTACCCGAGGGTACATGCGTTCTGCGTAATGACTGCGTATTCACATTAATTTCTTGTGAAGGATTTCAGCTGGTGGAACAATCTGAATGCTTATAGTCAAGAACCAACGGAGAATTCACACAGACACACAAGCGTAGAAAATTTCCTTGCAATATTGGTTCTGATTCTCGAGTTGACAATATATATGATGTATGTATTGGCATATAGGTAGATAACTTTCTTTTATTAGCCACACAGGGCTGCACACAGAGGGGACAAATACAACTGTAGAGCTTTTCTTTAAAAAAAAATAATAAATAAATAAATAATAAAAAAAAAAAAAAAAATTTTAAATATCCGATCAAAAGGGATCGGTAGGGGCAAAAAAAAAAGAAAAAAAAGGGGGTATCGTATATCACAGAAAATGTCAATTGTGTAAAATGGGGTAACATTAGGTTTATCCATGGAGAGAAAAGCCTACGGAAAAGACCATGGTAACCTCAGCAGGGAATAGACACATGAGAGCGAAGTGCTCTCTCTCTCTCTCTCTTTTTTCTAATTTTCTTTTCTGGATTTATAGGATCATGCTCAAAGAGGTATCGTCACTCGCACGCACCATCTTTGCTACATTCACCCACCTTTTAGTGAAACTTTCACGAGACAAAAACTGTCTCTCCATTCTCACCTTCCTTTTCAAGTGGTACTTGAAAACGTTGATGAGCGATTGGCCAGATAGGTAAGTTTTCGTCTCTAATCCTTTCGCTCGGGTCCACCACACACATTCATTCACCATGGCCACCAGTATGATGAACACTGGCTTGCCTTCCCTGTTGAGGGACGGTGGCGGAGCAATTTGCACAATAGACTCGGCTGACAGGCGGACTCGTCCCACACGTGACAGCAGCCGTTCGGCATAAGCCAACAGGTTGGAAATCTTTGGACACTGCACAAGTGCGTGCAGAGCGGTTTCGTCGCTCTGACCGCATCTCGGGCAGGTCGGTCCGGTGTGTCTCGAACCGTGCCTGTAAAGCTTATCCCGAACGGGTAATGCTTCTCGATAGCACTGCCAGGCCAGGGATCTCTGGTGGTTGTCCATAGGTCCCGGCCCGAAAGTTGTCCTGAACAGGCGGGTCAGGTGTTCCTCGTCGACGCCCAGATTCTGCCCGAGATCGTCGTCGCACCTCCGCTCCACTAATCCTCTATAGAACGCTTTTGTGGAATCAAAGTTGCACAAGATTGGTCCCGGACGGCAGAGTTGCTTGAGAGC
>NC_068986.1:98269333-98271946 GCF_001194135.2 Octopus bimaculoides | reverse complement strand
AGATAGATAGATAGATAGATAGATAGATAGATAGATAGATAGATAGATAGATAGATAGATAAATAGATAGATAGATACATACATAGAGACCTAGGCTCGGCGAATGGCACCGCGAGTATCGCGTTGCTCTCAAGCAACTCTGCCGTCCGGGACCAATCTTGTGCAACTTTGATTCCACAAAAACGTTCTATAGAGGATTAGTGGAGGGGATAGATAGATAGATAGATAGATAGATAGATAGATAGATAGATAGTTAAATTTGTGTTTCTGTATTTTTTTAGTTACGAGGTAAATATCTTTGGTAGAGTCTCTGAGACTGGCGGCAAAGAGTGAAAGGATTGCTTACTAAAAGTAAGGAGACCTGGCCTGAATGTTAGCCGTAGAATGGACACTACTAAAGGCATCTTGGTTGCCAGATGGGAATGTTTATACCTATGACGGATTAAATCAACGCATACGCAGGCCATGTCATCATTTCAACACCGGATGTCAACAGCCTGCACAAATACTATAAGCTATTCGGTGCGATATTCATACACTTAGTCCAAAATATCGCCCATACTAGTTTCGTAGTTTTTAACGTCTCCGAAAGAATGGAATGCAAAATTAGCCACGACATAATTAATAATCAGAGACCAAAGTATTAATTAACCTACCTACCTACCTACCTACCTACCTACCTACCTACCTATCTACCTACCTGCTTACCTCTTTCCCAATCTATCTATCTATCTATCTATCTATCTATCTATCTATCTATCTATCTATCTATCTATCTGTCTATCTATCTATCTATCGATCGATCCATCCATCCATCTCTATCGATACCTCTATGTGCATCAAGCATTACAAAAGCCTACGCCGTTGTTGATCTGTTACTCTCACTGTGTCTATACTCATCGCATTTGAAGTTTCTTAAGACAAATTAACCCTGAGACAAATCTGCCTTCACCACGTCATAAACTCTGTCATGAAACACGCATTCTGACATCATACGTCCCGTCATTCTAATTGGAACACTACAATTCCAGTTCATAAACAAAATATCTATTTCTGTATATCTCATAACATCCATCCTTCCTAAACGAGTCAAATATAACCAATCAAAATATATTCACCAAATAAATATTTAATAGATTACTATTACATAGTATAACTATTCAGTATGGGTTGGAGAGGCAAAAATTTCATTCTATAGTCATGCTATGAATGCTGTTTCAATAGAAATTTTTATCAATCGCACCAAATAACTTTTCTCTTAATTGTATTTACTAACCAGCTGTGTATAAACACATGTATACACGCATATATCAGAAATCATATATGTACAGTATAGTATAGTGTACAGATGTGTATTTATGTGTGTGCACTTGTATATGTTAGTGTGTGTATGTACGTACATATGTATGTATATGTATAGTACTGGAACGTAGATCATTCATTGATACCTTCTTTTTGAAGGCAGTATGGTGTGATTTGCGGTATACGTTTGATGCTATTTCTTACTCGCCGGATTTGATTTTGTGTTTTCAGTGTATGGTTCAGTAACTAAAATATATTCGATATGAAACATGACCTATCGATTTATCAATAAGCATTTTAAGTAAATTTTCCTGTCCAGATTAAGAAAGCCCCATCGGAGAAAACGTACAGCGATTGAAGAAAATTTTGTTTTCTGTTTCGTCTCGTATTTTATTTTTGAAAGTGTAGCGAACTTGACCTTCTTGGAAAACCTCCGATATTGCTGAAAGAAAAGGAGAAACCAGAAAATGACAATAATAAACACTGACAGATACATTTCCCGAAAGAGTTTTATAAATAGTAAAATAACACCATAAATTCTCCTGTGGACTCATGCATATTACATGTTTCTCTAAAACATAAAAAAAGAGTAGTAAACAAAATGAAAGCTGTATAATTGACATAAACGTCGTTTCACAAACATCTGTGTAAACGTTATTCTGTAGGGAATTATCATAGAAAATACAACAGATATAAAGATGGATTATATTTATCTAATAAAACATTGTCATTTGAAATGAATCAAATGTCAAAACAACAATCAGACGGCTTTCAGAAGCTCTCATGTGATGCGAAAGAATGAATCAAAACTTGTGTTAATACTTTCGTGATGAATTTATTGATTGGTACAAAATGTAGTGCACGACAACAGAATACATTGGTTCCTACTGTTTATAGCCCCCTCATATAAACACACATTCACAGGTACATACAATTTATCGAGTATATATTTGTGCATATGTGTTTCAAATGATGCACACTGATCGATTTCTGTCAATCGTTTAAAGAACAAGAAGCCACTGTTTCTAAAGACGCTCTCTCACACACACGCACACGTGCGCACAAAAACACTTATAGATGCACGCATGAGTGACTGGGTAAGACGTCCGCTTTGCAACCACGCAGATTCCGGTTCAGTTCCATCTACTATAGCCTCAGGTCACCAAAGACTTGTTTATGAGTTTCATAGATAGAAACTCTAAGAAATTCATCGTGCATGCATGTATGTATCTACACACACACACACACACACACACACACACACACACACACACACACACACACACACACACACACACACACACACACACA
>NC_068986.1:98265901-98269056 GCF_001194135.2 Octopus bimaculoides | reverse complement strand
ACACACACACACACACACACACACACACACACACACACACACACACACACACACACACACAGACACACACACACACACACACACACACACACACATATGTGTGTGTGTATGAGAGAGAGAGAGAGAGAGTTTCTATTCTGTATGTATGCATGTTTATATTCTTGACAATAACAGGTCTAAAACCTTACAATAAAGAACTCGAACATGTCAGAGTGTCTAAACGTTTTTAATGTATAACTATGAAACCGGGAATATATTTTGTAGTAATAAGAGTTATATGTGCACATACACACACACACACCACCACCACCAGCACCACCCCAACCACCACCACCCCACACCACACACATACACACGTTTATGTTTATGTATATAACACATACTTGAAAACGTTAAAAACTGAAAGCGCTTGCACATCTATAAAAGCAGACCCCACACACATTTTGTGATATAGCTTCCCAAAGGTTATAGTGTCTTTCGGCTTTCTAAAAAGAATCTTTTCTGTTTGAGAAAAAAATCTTCTCTCCAAATATTGTAACTGTATCAAGGAATTTCCAAAATACTCTCTCTCTCCCCTACTCTCTCTCTCTCTCTCTCTCTCTCTCTCTCTCTCTCTCTCTCTCTCTCTCTCTCTCTCTCTCTCTCTCTCTCTCTCTCTTTATATATATATATATATCTAGGTGTGTGTGAATGTAAATATGTATATATGTAAACATTTATATTTACATATACAGGGTGCCTAAGGTATTTTAGGACATACCTATTTTGGAGTCATTGCTGCATTTTTTGCTAACTCTGTATAGTCTTTGTTTCAGAAAATAATAATGAATAATAAGAAATAAAGAGGCATGCTGTTATTGTGGTTATAAAGGCTGAGCTTAGCGATTTAGAAATATCTAGATTTTTAAATGTTGCCAGATCTTTCGTCTACAAAGTTTGTAAAGAGGTAGAGACTGAAGATGGAAATGTATCACAAGTATCAAAGCATAAAAAGCATTCTAAACGGTTTGAAATCATCAGAAAAGCTGAATTTATCCAACAAATTCAACAGACCATTGATTAAACCCAAGAATGTCCATGAGGTCAATTGCAAAATATTTCCATGTGTCAGAAGGAATAGTTAAAAATAAGATATAAGCCTTATATGATGAGGAAAGGTCAATTTGTCAGAACAAGGAAAATAAAATCACTACATCAGATCTAAAATGTTTTAAGCAAACTGAAATATCTAGCAGAAAAAGATTTGGTTTGGTTTTTCTCAAACGGGAAAAACTTCGACCAAGACTAAAAAGTTAACAGAAGAAATGACAGATGTTCATGTGCAGCCCCTTCTAAGGTTCCTGTAGCTTTCATGTTTTTAGGGGTTGTCAGCAATGAAGGACATGCGATACCTCCTTACTTCTTTCCACAAGGACTTACAGTTAAATCTGCCACCTAAATTGAGGTCCTGGAAATAATTGTTAAGCTCTGGATAGACAGTGTATGCAATTGGAGGCCATATATGTTTCAGTATGACAGCACTAGCACACATGGCGCTACAAACTCAGGAATGGATGACTGAAAATTTTCATGATAACATACATTTGGCCTCTTAATTCTCCAGATCTCAATACACTGGACTATTACATGTGGAGCGTTGTTGAGAGAGACGTCAATGAATACGCCCGTAACACCAAAGATTCTTTGAAAGTTACTATAGTCAGAGTAATGTCCAAAATAAACCAGGACCACTTGATTCGAACGTGCAGATGATTTAGATCTCATATAGAAGCAGTTGTTGAAGCTGAAGGTGGCTTTATTGAATAACATTATAGAAAAGAAGGTTTAGTTTTATCCTCATAGCATTTTTGATACGTAAAGTTATTATCTGTCATTATGTGTCAGTTTTTTTTTTTTATAAACATAAATTTGACCACATATGTCTTATGCGCCTTGTATATACATTCATCATGTTGAACCGTGAATCCCTACACATCTTATTATCTCTCTGACTTTTTTTTTTCATTCTCTCTTCACTTTTTTTCATCTGAATCTTTTCTGTCGTAGAACAAGGCTCGAAATGTCATAGACTTTTCCATTATTCCCTAGCGTCAAACTAATACACTTGCTTGTTGTTCCCAAACCTATCTACGTCTTCTGTTTTCCTAAATTTGAACTATGTATTTTTGGATTATAAAGCTTAAATTGAATTGGGGGATGCGTATAGCTGTCATTCTTAGCAAGTCAAACCGCTTCCCCCTCTTGGTTCGTAACAGGCATATGACACAGAATTTTAAAATAAACAATGATGATTCATTTATTATTTGATCTAGGAAAGCCATTTCAGTGAATGAATATAAGATCTCTTCTCAGTTCTTGTTACTTTTGCGTTGTTCCTACACAAAATTTGATAATTGTATGGCATTAAAGTCAATCTTCGGTTGGAGGTTTTTTTTCCATTCTTTTTCATTTTCTCTTTGAAAATCAATTGAGAGTTTGAAATAAACCAGCCTTGACAGAAACTTTGCATTGTTTTTCTCTCTTTTTTTTAATCGTATGTTGATTATACGATGCATCTGAATTAAACCTTTCAAGCAAACCTCTTTGTGTGTTCTAAATTTCTGATTGAAAATGTTCGTGACATTTTGCAATCACAAATAAAGCATAAGACGATGACATAGCCAACATATTGTTTATTTTCCTATTGATTTCATTAAATATATAATTAAAATGCTATTATTCCTTAACTCATTCGACTTTCCAGTTAATTAGTTTTGTTGTTTAGCAATAGATCAGCTTTTACAGAGCAGACATATATGCATGAAATACATTGAAATCACGACCATCTACTTGCTTTCCGATATTGTTCTGTAACATAGAGCCTGGACTTCTGTTTTCAAAGCAAGCTAGCCGTAATTTGGAGGCAATTTGGTTGCAATGTCTAATAACTTAAACAGCATTACACACTGGGTTGCTTGTATATTTCGTCCACTGGCTTTTGCAGGGAGAGCATCTATTGAAATTCACTCACAAAAAATTCTAGCATCACAACGCACTCGTCGAAAAAAAAAAATCTGACGAAGGTTGAGATACGGTACATACATATATGCATAGATACACAAACATGTACATATATGCATATATATACATACATACATGCATACATACATATATAT
>NC_068986.1:98257961-98264390 GCF_001194135.2 Octopus bimaculoides | reverse complement strand
ATATATATATATATATATATATATATATATATATATATATAATTTAGTACGAATCTTTATTCAGTACGATGATCGTTTCGACACAACCTACATCTGTCCCATAAGATATTGTGTACCCTATTGCGTTGCATCAGTCAGTGCAAGCTGTGTCACTTTAGGTGTTTGGTGCAGAAAAATATCCCGCTCGTTGTAGAAAAATATACTGTTGTTCTGACAGAACTTTATCGGTAACTTTCTGTCAGCGTACCAACGTACAACAAGCGAGTACAACATGCCCAGTAGCGCTCACTATACATTGTGGGATATTTTTCTGCACTAAGTACCTGTAGTAACACGGCCTCCACTGATTGATGCAACACCACTAGACGCACAATATCCAATGGGACAGATGCAGGATGTGTCGAAACGGTTGTCGTACTGAATAAAGATTCGCATTAAATCTATATTCTGTTTCGTTTATCAACCATATTATTATTGTTATTATTATTCTTCAGTAGTTTTATTTTATTTTTATAACGTGCTTTCACTTCACTACCGAGCGCAGCTCTGTGTGCCTTGGGTATGTGCTGTGGTTTGCTATGATGCTCTTATTGTTACTGTATTGAAAGTGTTTTGCGTAGGATGTGTGCAGTGCCCAGTAGTGCAATTTCCGGTATGTTATATATATTTGTAAGTCTTTATTATTATTATTATTATTATTATTATTATTATTATTATTATTATTATAATTATTATCTTTATTTCTCCTTATCATAGGTTCTGCTGGAGCTCCTCGAGTCTTACATATATAGCGGATTGCTACTTCCCGCCTCCGGTACTATGCTATCCATCCTTTTCAGCGATCTAATACTTTCCTGATTATTCTGGCCATGCCAAGGAGGCACACCGTTTGTAACTGTTCTACTGGGCACTCTATTCCAATTATATTCCGCTTGATGCCTTAAGATACTGTTCCCAAGAACCCAACAATAACTGGTATTACGTTCAGCTTCATTTATTATTATTATTATCATTATTATTATTTTAAGGGTCTTATGTGTTGCAGTGTACATACATGCATACATACACATATTCCCACATGCATAAATACTTACATACATAAATACATGCATAGTACATACATACATACATACATACATACATACATACATACATACATACATACATACATCAGTCCACTACTGGAAGGCCTCAGCATGTTCTCTCCGCCAACCATGTTTGAGTGCCGAAGAATTAAACAAAGTATTTATTCCAAAATCTGCATGGTCTTCTTTTTTTCTTTGTTCCTGGTGTCTATTCTGTCAGTTTGTTATTCAATCTATTATCTTTTCTTCCAACGACCATTTCCGGGTTTTCCTTTTTCAGATAATGTCCATTAAACCTTTTATCCTGTAGTTTCTTCTCTTGTCGATTTTGTTAATCTTCACCATTCTCCTTTCCATGGCTCTTTGTGTTGATCTTAATTTATTTTCAATGCGCTTGTTGACAGTCCATGTTTGTGATGCATACATAATGGTAGCAGCAAACATTGGCTGAAGACCTTCCTTTTTAGACACATTGGCACGTTACTGCTCATGGTGTATTTCAAAATGCCTCTCTTAATTGGATCAGTCGTTCAATTTCTTTGGTCTAATATTTTTCCTTTAAGCAGATTAATTACCCAACATAATTCGTTGAATTCACGGTTTGGCATAAACAGACCTCCTGATTTGAGTCCTTTATACTAAGCCGCCTGACAATACACGCTATTATTTATTGCTATATCTGCTTCAAATTTCACTGTTCTAAAAGAGAAATATTTCACGTTCTTACGCAAGTCTCTGAGTTTGTGTGTGCGTGTGCGTGCGTGTGTATGTGCGCGCGCGCGTGCATGACAATTTGTGACGGTCACTTCACCTACGTAGTTTCAGTTTATGGTAGAAAATATTTGCACATGTTCAATCGCATTCTGTTCGAACATGATACCACTTCCCTACAAAAGCCTTATGAAGAAAATCAATATGGAAGTAATTTCAAAGAAAATTTATATCTCCTACCGAAATTAATTTTTACGACTTTTCGTTGATCTTTTCAGAATTAATTAATTTCAACCTGTTATTGGTATCAATTAATGAGTCCCTAGAAGATTCGTGTAATTAGGTTAGGAGTTAATGTAGCAAAGGTAAATGAGATATAATAAAGTTACATATAAGATACATCATGCGAAACAAGTCAATAGGGGAATCTGAAAGTGATGACTAAATTTGATTGAAAAAGGCAACACATCACGTTCAGCTCATATCAAACCTTCGAGAACTTAGACATAAATTTATGACGTTGTAGTTGTATACACTATACAGTATATGATGTATGGCACCGAGTAGAATGGCTTTGGTAATTTATTAGTTAGATCAAATTTGATTAGGAGCGAAAACGCAACAACCATTGGCATATATTCAGCAATAGCTGCTGTTCCGTTACTGTCAACATTTAACACCAGGTTGGTGATAATCGCGTAGGTCTCTGATT
Source organism: Octopus bimaculoides (assembly GCF_001194135.2). Lineage (NCBI taxonomy): Eukaryota > Metazoa > Mollusca > Cephalopoda > Octopoda > Octopodidae > Octopus > Octopus bimaculoides. The sequence continues at coordinate 98,261,882 of NC_068986.1, read as the reverse complement.
GCAGGTATTCCAGGCATGCCATGTCAACTAACTTTTTTGTATTCTTAAAGCAGTGTGTGTCTCGATTAATTTGTCTGGTGTAACGTGCCTCTGTTAAGAAGTTAAGCTTTGAACTGAAGGTGACATAGCTGCTGTATCTAGCAAGTCAAATGGCTACAAAGACATCTCGGAATGTAGTGTATATTTAATTTATATATCTAGTTAACGTGTGTGTGTGTGTGTGTGTGTGTGTGTGTGTTTGTGTATTTATATCATTTATGTTTGTGTTTATGCATACATATGTATGAAACATTCAAGAATGGAATTGACGGATCATCCAATACCTTTCAGTAGATTATCATATACATTTCACTTTTAAAGTAAAACATTAGCTACTACTTCCAACCTTCTCGCCTGTATATTGCGTTGGTCTTATAAGTCTTATACATAAATTTGAGGGTAGATCAATGTATCTGCAAGTAAATGGCGTCAAATTATATACTCTGACGTCTGTAAAAAATAACTGTATGACTCGTTTATTGGATGGGCGAAAAATGTGGGGATAAAGAAGTAGTCGCATAACAAATGGGACATAATGATAATGATAAGAAGAAGGGGAAGAGTCAGGAAATATTTGCAGGAAAGAGTTAGAAACAAAAGGATGGCAGGGATATTTCCTTTTCCTTTGAAAGTAAAATCTTTGTTGAAACTAGTTTTGTAGCATCTAAGTTACTGATTGTTTATATATTATTGCTTGCGTCTTAAAATTTCCAAGTGAAATCCGTCGTGTATCTTGATGTGCTGTCTGTATGATGTTCATGTGTCTGACGAGTATGGTTGGGTTGGTGTGATGTAAGCGTCATGGAAATAAAGCTTCAGGGAAATATTTGAATAACCTCATTGCCAATATCATTTTTCCAGTTTCCCAAACGGGATTGAAGTCTTCTAACCTCGAAGATCTATTCCTGGAGAAAGAGGTTTACTAGGTACACAAAAGTTTATATTGCATGAGTTCAGTGAAGAAATATGTTCACTTTTAGCTAGAGTACACTTGGTGCAGACGTAAGTATCTTTTTAGTCTTCTTTAATTTCTTTGTCGACCAAAAGCAGTGCATGCATTAGAGAAGAAACGCATTATTTTGTGAATATTGTTATTTGAGTGAACCACCAGATAATAATCGTTTATGTACAAAGAATTGAGAACTACTGTTCACTTGGATTTAATTTTCAATTCATTAATCAGTTTACTTGATATGCGAGAGGAACAAAAATACTTACATCACAGTTGCAGAATATATACTCTTTACTCTTTTACTCTTTCACTTGTTTCAGTCATTTGACTGTGGTCATACTGGAGCACCGCCTTTAGTCGAGCAAATCGACCCCAGGACTTATTCTTTGGAAGCCTAGTACTTATTCTATCGATCTCTTTTGCTGAACCGCTAAGTTACGGGGACCTAAACACACCAGCATCGGTTGTCAAGCGATGTTGGGGGGACAAACACAGACACGCAAACATATACATACACACATATATATACATATATACGACGGGCTTTTTCAGTTTCCGTCTACCAAATCCACACACAAAGCCTAAGGTGCCGCGCAGTGGGACTGAACCCGGAACCTTGTGGTTCGTAAGCAAGCTACTTACCACACAGCCACTCCTGCGCCTATGAATAATTACAATTGAAAATATATGGGAAATATAAGGTAAAGGTATGCATCTTGTTTGAAACTACTGTCCACATTTATCGTTTCGCCTCAGAGCAAGACTAGATTTGAAGTAGGCTTGCATGTCACTTTCTGAGTTTCTCAGCTTTCACTGAATAACAGATAGTGCGAGTATAGTCACCATGTCAATCATTTTTAGGTGGTTCAGCTCTCTTAAGTTATTCTCTGCTTTCTACACTTCTCCTGCAAGTCTCCAGCCCTTAAGATAAAATGTGCGATGATTCAGCCTTTTGAAAATTCACGTTGAGATTATGGGATGGTGACGGGGCACACGTTTGTTTGCAAGTGATTCGATAAAATTTTCGTAAATATCTTATTAACAGTTAAAATGTTCGGAAATACGGTGAAATTTACCACGTTTCAATTTAACATTTTCCTTTGCGTAGCGATATCAGTATGGCACCTTTCCAAGCACGTGGAACATTCCACACATTCATAATGAATGTGGTCACAAGATCAGCCATTACATACCCAACATACTTGATAACAGCAGTCTGTATTTATAACAATTAATAACTATCAAAACTTAAGGTACAGCATGAGTTGATCTGTTTAATGGCAATACTGACTTTCCTTGTTCTTCAATTATGGAGGCGCGCGACTTAGTGGTGATTGATGGACCAGGCGATGCGTTATGTTTTTGTGCGCTCAGCTGGAAAAAATGAGTGATCTTGCGACGACCAGTGTTCTGTGCTGAATAGATTGTATACGCCGCAGAATCCGAGAAAACAGACACATGAGCCCATGGCTTTGGAAGGAACTTTGAACCGCTTTTCATCCTGTAATGTAATTTCTATATCTTTTCTCAATAACATGGTACTGAGAAAGACTTTCTATGATATTTTCATCTATTTAGTTCTTGTGCGAATATTCTGTGAGATGCTCTCTCCTTGGCATCACAATAACTTCAGTATCACTGATCAAGGTATATTTATCTTTGAAACAGAGAGGAATAGTTGTCGACCAGCGCGGATTAAATATCTTGGTACAGAAGTTCCACATTGATTTAGAGTCATTTTTCACCTCACTTTTCCTCGCAACGCCGATATATTGGGCGTCAATAACACCTATTTCCTCAAACGTTCTTTTTCAAATAAAGTAGAATTCAGAAATTTCTTTAGTAATTTATACTCGATGTCTAGGAACACAGATATATCTGATTTAATTTCATCGAACCAATCTTTGTCTGTGCGTGTCCTGAGGTTCAATATATTGGCAGGAGTGACATAAACTTTTGTTTGAAGTTTGACCATGAAACATCTGACAGTGAATCACCAAGAGCTTTACGAATATCGATCTTATATTGACTAAGTTCTCAATAAGAACAATATATAAGCATATATCCATACTCGTGTACACACATACACACACAGACATACACGCATGCTTACAAACACACAGACATACACGCATACTTACACACACGCACAGACATACGCGCATACTTATTCACACACATTAATATATATGTGCGTATACACATACAAACAATCATACACACACGTACGCACATATATATAGATATATACTTACTCAAAGATAGGCAATATACGTGAAAAATGAGAGAGAGAGTGAAAGAAAGAGACACAGACAGTCAGACAGATGGAGAGGGAGAGGGAGGAAGAGAGAGAGAGACAGACAGACAGAAAGAGCGCATATGATTACTCTAAGAAACAATATTGTAGGAAATTATGAAAATGAACGTGTGCTGAAGGGAAAACCATCGATATTCATACATACAAATCTAACTAGAAATATCCATATATGAAGTAAAAATTTTTCATCCCCAAAATACAGACGCATCTCCACACCCACACACATATACATACATACATACATATATATATATATATATACATATACACACATACATATACATACATACATATATTCATACATATATAAGTTGAAATTTACAGAAAAACAAAAGACAAATACAGGTGTATAAACAACAAGCACGTGTCTTAGTTTGACGCTTGGTAAGTTGAGGAAGTCTTTTACGTTTCGAGCCTACGCTCTTCAGCAGAAAAGAATACGAGGAAATAAACAGAGGAAGAATAAAAAACCTGCGGATTTAGCGGTCAGTAACACGCACACACACACACACACAAAAAAAAAACACACTCTCACACACACATATACATACATACATGCATACATACATATATACATTATACATATATATATATATATATATATATATATATA
>NC_068986.1:98253236-98257743 GCF_001194135.2 Octopus bimaculoides | reverse complement strand
ATATATATATATATATATACACACACATATGTGCATATATGTATGTCTATGTGTGTACATATAGATACCTTTCTCATGACGATTTCTTCCCCATTTCAATTACAAAACCAGTTATCTTCTGCATTTTACTTGATTCAGTCAGTAGAATGCGGCCATTCTGAGAAAACGTTTTGAAAATATTTTATTCGAGTGAATCGACTCTAAAACTTTTTCGGTTACTAAAATTCTCTCGGTTACTTTTACCGAATCTCGGGGACATAAACTGAACAACACCGGTTGTCATGCAGTGCCGTGGTATAAACAGAGACACGCACACACAGACACACACATACACATACACACACGTACACACATGTACACATACACACACATATTTACATATACGACAGTTCTTTCTTCAACCTCCGTCTACCATGTCCACTCACAATGCTTTCATCGGCCTGAAGCCGTAGCATAAGACACATGCCGAAGGTTCCATGCTGTGGGACTGAACTCAGAGCTATGTGGTTAGAAAGCAAATTTCTTACCACACATTTACGCCTGCTTCTCAGTTATTTTCTGGAATTGCTTTTATGAAGATATTTAACTTTTCGTATTTAACATATAAATCACTATGAAATTAAGGTATAACATGGGAAAAGTTACTTGAGATGAAAATGTTTAAATACATTGTTGCAGTTGTTATATTTGTTGAGCCGTAGGTCAGCACTGATATACCAGATCTATGATGGAACATATAGCCCTCCATCGGTTATGACGACGAGGATTTCAGTTTATCCGATCAACGGAACAGCCCTGCTCGTGAAATCAATGTGCAAGTGGCCGAGCACTCCGCAGATACGTGTACCATTAACATAATTCTGAGGGAAATTCGGGGTGACACAGAATGTGAAAAAGCTGTATTTTGAAATACAGACACTACTTTTTTAAGTCTGCTAATTGGACTGGAGCAGCGTAAACTAAAGTGTCTTGCTCAAGGACACAACGCGTCGCCGGGAATTGAACTCATGACCTACGATCGTGTGCCGAAAACCTTAACCACTAAGCCACGCACCTTTACTACGAAGGTATATATAAACACGATATGCCTCAGCATTTTGATTATACAATGTAAGCCTGACTATATTTTCATTATGCAGTGTAAGCAACCTCCTGGTGGGGATATGGCTAAAGTTCGTTCTGGTGGAATTACCCAATTAGTGTTATTTGGTTATCGGTTTTGTTCCCGCCTTGTCGCATATCAGTTGCGGTCGAACAAATTTATGGTCGAGGTCGCTCTAACAGAAATAAACCTATCTTGTCTTTGTCATTTTGTTACGATATGTCAGAAGTGTAGAGTATGCTTTCAAAAAGACTTGGTTGTTAACTTAACTCCGTCAAACGGCCATATAAGGTCTTCTGTGTGTTTCATTTCATTCAGCATTCGATTTATAATTAAAATAATAATTTACAAAAAAAAAAAAAAATAATAATAATAAATGAATGAATGAATAAATATATAAATAAATAAAAACTGGTTGATACGACAAAGAAGACAAATTTGTTTTGTTTCTAGATTAGTGGTGAAGAAAACTTATCGATGAACGGCTGGAGAATGCAAAATTAATGTCAATGTAAGAATTACAACCAGAAATTTTCAATATAAATCAAAATGTACAATAAGAAGAAAAAGTTTTAAAAAATTAAAGGCGATCAAGGAAAAAAAAACAACACACCAGTGAAAACAGGAATAGATCTTTCAGGTTTCAGATGAATTAAACATAAGTGGATAGAAGTAGGAGAGAGAGAGGGAGAGAGAGAGAGAGAAAGAGAGAGAGAGAGAGAGAGAGAGAGAGAGAGAGAGAGAGAGAAAGGGAGAGTGAGGTGGGGAAGAGAGGCGGGTAAAAGAGAAAGGAAATGGAAAAACGCAAGAGTAGAATATCAAAAGAAAAGAGGGAGAAAGATCATACAGTTCGAATATAAATTTAAAAAGGGTAGAATTTAGAATAAAAAGGTAGGAAAAAAGAAAGAGAACATTTTTGAAAAGTAATTCCCTCTATTCAAATTTTGAAGAAGGAAAATAAGGAAATAAGCCTATAAGATTATAAGGAAATACGTATACAAATGTTTCTAAACGGTTCTCGTCTTCGGGGAAATCTATCATGAAATTACTTTCGAGGAAACGTGTGGTTGGTTACTGATGGCTTTCGTCATTTTTACATGTAACAAAGTTGACTGTATGCGATACGCACATACATGGCTGTATGGTTAAGGAATACGTACATATTTATATGTACAAATGTGTACGTAAATGTTCGTCGTTGTACTAGTATTGGTATGTACCCACATAGCGATTAACGTGTGAACGGACATGCGTGAGTATATTCCCTCACGTATGCGCATATATGTATGTGTGTGTCTGTTTGTGTGAGTCCACGTATTTGACTGTATGCACGTATATGTGGATGCATACGCATCTATATGCCTGTTGATGCATATATATATATATATATATATATATATATATATATATATATATATATATATATATATATGCATATATATATAAGTATAAGTTAAGATTGTTTAAACATTCAAGTGGTAGGCTAGAAGTGTTTAAACAAAGGGATAATTAAATCCGAAGGCGCTCCTGGAGATTACCTGTGTGGGTACTGTTTTTGTTAGAAGGTATCCATAGGCAGGTAATTTATCGTGTTAACCGTAGTTTATAAGTATAATCATGTAGAGAATAGAGAAACAAACACAGGAAGAAGCAGGTCGATTGCGCTAATTAATTTAGGTAGAGATTATGTAATGTTCCATTTACGATCGTTTCGATTTGCCAATTTAATTGACAGATCTCTTCAGAATGTTGAGAAGTCTATATATATTGATGAGTCTGTCTGACACTGGCGCACTTTATAGTGTGTTTCATTTTAATTTATTGTATGCTTAATCTTTCTTTATTCTTAATATTGTATTTTTCTCAGTTACTTCCTGTTTGTATCCTCAAGCTAGCAACTTAATCTAATCTTTGCCATTCCTCATTCCTCCTCAATGAATTTTAGATACGACTCTCAACATGCTTTAGTTAAGCTCAAGAGCAAAACGTCATTTGTGTAACGAGAAATCAAGTTATATCACCTGAAGGCATACTTCTGCACGGTGGTGGGCATTGGAATTCATTGTATAGTTTCCCTACCATGAGCGAACGGTGAAGGACATGTCAAAACGATGGTTGTGATAAATAACGCTTCCAGTATATTCTGTCTTTCGTGTCAATTGTTTCTACTATATTCAACGTGTGCTGAGGAATGCTTAACGTAGATCGAGCAACAGTTGTGCAATTAATATGGATGATACCAGATAGCCATAAGCAGTGAACTTGCTTCGCCGGCATAGTATTTGGGATTGGGATACAACGAAAGCGAAGGTACAATTTTAAAGGAGGCAAGTCAGACTATGGAGGAGTAATTAAGACAAAAAGAATGAATTTACTTTAGACTTGAATAAATTCAAGTTATAAGGAGAAAAATAATGAGATGGGAGAGAATTCCAAAGTTCAAGGAAAAGAGCTGCGGGCAAAGAGAGATTTCCTTATTAGTGGAAGCACAACAGCATTTGGATGAGTCTCGAATCAGACGACAAATTTAATCGGATCGCTTCCTGTGAAAATAACGATAGAAAAGACTAAGATTGGTGACGTCACTTCACTGTCGCAAGGGCTGCAGTGTTTAAGCCAGAGAGAGACAAATCAAAGCAGAGACTCGCTTGCGAGCCTAGTCGGGGAGATCGAAGTGACAAAATGGTGTACCTGCTCAAATATGAAAACAGTACTCTATACAAGGATGAATTATGGACTTGTAAAGATAAAAAATGGTCTCGGATTTGAAGTAGTGATTTGGCATACACAATGACCCAACATGCAGTAAGCGTAACTACCGATTGACTGCATGTAAAAACCCCAAAGAAAATCAGATGAGAAAGTAAGATCGAGCAATTTCAAAGAAGAGTTTCCTCAACTTGTTAGACTGTGACACCCCAGACCAATAACTCATGTAAATGGGAGAAAGTTAGGGATCCCGCTTCCTACTGAAAGACATGAGTTTGGTCAGGCTTGAAAGTTCTGAGTCACTTCTGGCCCCCTTACGTAACAGCCTGTAGATTCATTGGACGTCTAGGAACAAATTCCAACCGTTTCAATGGGGTGGGTTTGCCAATTAAAGTAGGTTAAAGAGTTGTAATCAACAGCATATAAATTGATGTATTGAAAAAAATTGGCAGGAAGATCGTTGATGTAGAGGATAAAGAGGGTCGGACTAAGAACTGATCCCGGCATTGGTAGAGTACTCAAAAGAAGTAACACGGTCCAGAATGACACACATACAACGACCAGAAAGGAACGACCGGATAATATCACCGACCTTTCAACATACACCAGATGCAGAGAGCTTGTGTAGCAAACCAGAATTAGAAAACTTATCATAGGCTTTTGAACTATGAGCATGAGGCTCTCCTGATGTAGCTA
>NC_068986.1:98252266-98253051 GCF_001194135.2 Octopus bimaculoides | reverse complement strand
AAACTTATCATAGGCTTTTGAACTATGAGCATGAGGCTCTCCTGATGTAGCTATTAATGAGTAGCAAAAGTGCAACAGTAAAACGAGAGCCACGAAAACCATGCATCAACATGGAGTCCCAGTCTTTCAAGAAACTCAACTGACATTTTGCTAACAACTGTGAGGAGACGCACACAACGATATGTGTTTGGATGAGAAGGTTCAGCATCATTCTAAACAAGTCGAACAGCATTAGATTCCTTCGAGCAAGAACGAAAACAAGATTTAGCAAAACAAAGATTAAATACCTAAGAGAGCAAAGAAAACAACTGAGGAGCATATTGTTCCAAGACGACCGCAGGAATGGTTCAGATCTAGGTGCTTTAGGCGGATCAAGACCAGAGATCACCTTAGCAACGGAGTTAACTACAGAATTAAGAACGTGTCAGACCAATAAGCATTTATTATGAATCATTGTTACATTCGCACAAGTGTGCTAATCTTGACACTATAGTATGAATATTTTGGTATGTAAACGTGATACTACCTCATCTCAGGAAATTTAGACAATAAATATCTATTACAGCTGAAATACATTCAATTAATGTTGTAGTGGCTTCATTTTCCATACATTAAATATTTTGAAAATTAAATTCCGTAATTAAAACATTTAATTGTTCTAATTATAATTTAAGTTTGTGTTTCTTTTACACATTTTAAATAAAGTTTACTTAATTAGGATTCTGGAGTGGTGTCTTAATAGATTTAGAAATGTATTTATTATAAGAAATAAAAACACAAATAGT
>NC_068986.1:98250682-98251551 GCF_001194135.2 Octopus bimaculoides | reverse complement strand
GTCTTAATAGATTTAGAAATGTATTTATTATAAGAAATAAAAACACAAATAGTAGTTTAATTTTGTATTGTGTAAGTATATAATTTATGGTTTACTAGTTTGCTTTTGTAAATATTTAGTCTCTAAAATTATTAATTAACTAATCTTATAGTCGTACATATTCACTTGCTCCTCAAAGAAAGTGCAAAAACCCATAAAAATTGAAAACTAAATTTTAAGGCATTTAATTCAAGTGCAGCATCAGAATCAAGAAGTCTCTATCACAGCCTTGTGTTTTCGGTGTCGATATTGACATGTGCAACTTTGTGCGTGCATCCTTTGCAGAAGCCTTATGACTGCCATTACGCTGTGACTCAGATGTATTTGATAAAAACCATGCAGAAGCCCATTTTAAGCATACATACGTACGTAATGCATACAAACATACATACATACATGAATACATACATACATGAATACATACGTACATACATGCATACATACATACATACATACATACATACAGAGGGACAGACAGACAGACATAGTGTGGTTGTCTATTTTGTAAGCCTGGTGTTTGTTATATCGACACCTTCCGCCGAACCGCTAGGTTACGGGGACGTGAACACACCAACATCGGTTACCAAGCGATGTTGGGAAGAACAAACCCAGACGCAAATACACATATAATTTTCTATACATATATATATATATATATATCCTCCGACGCTACTCTATCTCTTTCTCTTTCCTTTCTCCCCCCCCCTCGTTCTTCCTCTGTACTACTACGTATCTCGCCTTACCCCTCTTGTTCTTCCTCTGTACTACTACGTATCTCGCCTTACCCCTCTTGTTCTTCCTCTGTTACTACTACGTATCTCCTTTTCCCC
>NC_068986.1:98243886-98246421 GCF_001194135.2 Octopus bimaculoides | reverse complement strand
ATATATATATATATATATATATATATATATATATATATATATATACATATGCGTATAGACATACATGTACATGTATACATACACATACATATATACATACATATATACATATGACTCACATATATCTCACTTCTTTACATTTACTAGTATATATAATAATCTCTGCTATATGTGTATATATAAATACAAATATACACGCATTGTATTGTGTGTCTGCGTGCATATTTGTATTTAAACTTCGTGATAATTCTAAGGAATTTATGTAATAATCTTGTCTATTTTTTATATTGAAACTCCGCTCATCCCAAAGTCTTGTTATTTTGAAAATTAATTCGAAATACTTTACAATTTTAACAATTAAATATAGTCACACAAAACCATACGAATATTTATTAAAATAACTATTCTTATACGATTAGCATTGTTTCCTTCCATTACATTTCGCCTGTGTGTATATGTGTCTGTATCAGCTGTGTCTGCATTGATGATTCATTATTATCAGATATCATCTGCTCTCTGAAGAATTAAATACCATGGACCACCATCTCAGTCTACCTTATGCTGACCTTGTTCGTCTAGTTTATTTCAGTTCTGTCCTGTTCCTGATGCTATCCATCCTCGTATTGGTTTTTTCCCTTCTTCCTCTTTTTCCAATCATTTTGCTTTCTGTTACCAGTCTCTGGAAACCATTTTTACTAATTAAGTGTCCAAAGTATTCCATTTATGTCTTTGATGTTGTCTAATAATATCTTCCCAGTTTTTTTGCCATTTTTCGTATTCTATCATTTCTTTTGTGTCTTGACCATTGTATTCTGAAAAATCTTCTATATGCCCATATCTCAAAGACTTGTAATCTATTGTGTTGTATTTTTGTTAATGTCCATTTTTCAGTCCACATAATACATAGTTCATACATAGCGTTTTTCAGGTTTCGATATTAATGTTTCTTGAGGTTAACATGATGATATTAATGTTTCTTTATGTTGAGATATTTGTCATTTTTTCAATTTACTTTCGAGCTATCTCAGTTCTTCTTTTGATTTCTCTTGCATATTCCTCATTTTCTGATTGCATATGTCCCAAGAAAATTATTTATTTGTGCCTATTCTGCTACTGCGTATCCATCAATTCTAATATATACTTTTAATGTCTCTTGTTTTGTTTCTTGGTGAAAGTTATTGATTTTGATTACTTTCGTTTAGACATTTAATGTTACTGCCTGTTTAAACTCCCCTATTTATGTACGTGAATTAGTGTTTCAGAAAATAGAACATGGTAAAATAGTACCGGGCTGAAATGTGTATTGCGATCGAAACAAATTAAAGAAAGCACTGTGTAAACATGTAACTACATAGTATATTTAATATATGAAAATACATATTCTCTGTCTTCAATTCGGTCCTCGTGCCTATGTTCTCACATAGTCATGAATCTTGGGTAATAACTGTGAGCAGACGATCGCGAATACAAGCAACTTAAATGAGTTTCCTCCGAAGATCTCTGGGTTAATATTACTAAAAAGGATGCTTAGATCGGAGATTAGTTGCGAGGTAGGAGATCCAGGTTGAGCCGTTACTTTTTTGCATTGAGAGTTCAGAACACCGGTACTGCGGAACTGTGATGACAATGTCACCTGAAAGAGTCACAAGACAGATTCTTCAAGTCAAGTCAACACAACTGGCAGAACAACTATGAGTAGAACAAGGAAATGGTGGTTTGATAATATCCATATTCTCAGTTAGACATCCTTGGAAATCCAGTCAGAAGAAGTTTAATGTTGGTTGTTTCTGATAAGAAACCTTAGGACTTTACCAGCAACTTCCGTCCAGGAATAGTGAAGAAAGAAGATGGATGGAAAAATGAAGTACATATATTTATATTTATCCATAAACACACACAGACACGTACAGTAAAAACGCCGGCATAGGCTCTACGAATGAGATTCTAAGGAAACCGTGAAACGGGTACATTATCATATATATTATACATATAAAGAAACTTTCTTTAGAATCAACACACTTTTATCAGGAGGGTGTACTGAACATCTTATCGTATTTCGTACTTCGGTATAAGACATAACTGTGTATGTGCGAAGATTTGTGTCAGTATCTCGTGTGTAAATTGAAGCATTACAGTATAAGAAATTAAATACTCACGGAAACGTCTCCTTGTGCAAAAAATGTTATAATTTGATAATTCTTTTATAACTCGGGTAAGATACAGATCAAAAGACAAGAACGATGAAACTAACTGTTTTTTTCTTTCTGTTTATGGATATCTTACACGAAATATAACGAATTATCAAATTATACATTTTCTTTCATTGCAAAAAGCTTTACAACAAATTTTACTTTCTTATATGTTCATATGTGCATATGCATGCATATACAAAAACAAACACACGCGGGTACACACGCACACACACACACACACACACACACACACACACACACACGCATATATACATACATGGATAATGCATTCATCTGAATAATTGCATCTACAATTTACAAGAAATATATATGAATATATATA
>NC_068986.1:98241774-98242245 GCF_001194135.2 Octopus bimaculoides | reverse complement strand
AATGTTTTAAATGTATTCTGTGATGTTATGTATGTAAAGAAAAAGAAAAGGTTACCCAACGCATGGTCTTCGTGTTGTTTCTTCCTCCCCGTCCTATTTGCCTGTGTTGTTCTTCGTTACGTGCTCCAGCCGGGGCTTTATTATCGGTCAGGATTGTACCGACAGACGAATTTTGCTGGCTCACTGAGTGTTGAACGTTCGCGCATGCGCGAGCCCCCCTTCGGTGTTAAGAGGGTGCTTCGCGTGCGGGTGTTCGTAACAAATTGGTGTCAGAAGTGGGATCTAAAAATTGATGCAGTGAGTTGGTTGTTCGTCATGGCTTCGGAGGGTGCGCGTGCGAAGGGTCAGGCTAGGAAGGAGGAAGTATCCCTGGCCTTGGTTGTGAAGATGCTGAAGGAGGGCTTCGCTGAACTCAGAAAAGAGCAACAGCAGATGCGGGAGGACTTCGCTGAATACAGGAGGCAACAACAG
>NC_068986.1:98241018-98241764 GCF_001194135.2 Octopus bimaculoides | reverse complement strand
AACAGCAGATGCGGGAGGACTTCGCTGAATACAGGAGGCAACAACAGATGCGGGAGGAGTTCCGCGGACTGAGTAGTGATGTCGTATGTTGTGAGCAGCAGATCGAAAAGCCCAATGAGAGGACGGAGCGTGTGGAGATATTTTGTGCTGCCGAGCCAAAGGTCGCTAAACCTGAAGTGGGTGCTGTTGCTACAAGAAGCGTTGGCTAGGGCTCAAGAGTGCGAGTCCTGTATGAAACCGAGCATCGGAAATTTACGAGTGAGTGGAAGCTCTGGATTCGGGGCAAGAAGAGTAAAAGTCCGTGAAGTTGAAGGACTTAGTAGGCGGAATGAGGAGACGACTAGTGTGTGTTGTTGGCACTGTGGAAAAGACGGACACAGGCGGCGAGACTGCTACAGTTGGCGGCGAGAGAGGTTTCGAACTGCAGACCTCAAGTTGAACCCGAAGAAGTGCAGTCTGTTTCAGAAGGAAGTACAGTATCTGGGACACCTGATTCGTGGCTGCCCGACAGGAAACGGAGTCGAAAAACGAAGAGGAGCTGGTGTTGAGGGGCAACCACCAGCCAGACGTTCCGAAGAAGCCCCACACTTGAGACGGCATGCAGGGTCTGTGATTGACAGCCTAAGAGTGAACGGAAAAGTCAACGGCCGGACGTGTTCTCTGGTGATCGATTCGGCCTCGGGACAGACTTTTGTGAGGCCCGATGTGTTGCAGGACCTAGAGCTGTCGGAGACATCGCAGCAGTT
>NC_068986.1:98239357-98240264 GCF_001194135.2 Octopus bimaculoides | reverse complement strand
GAAGTAATGAAGCGTCGGCACGACACGCGGGCTAGTGAAGTCAACTTTAAAGAGGGTGATGAAGTGTGGTTTCATAACCCCAGGCGGAAAAGAGGACAGTCACCGAAGTTGCAGAGTCCATGGGAAGGGCCTTATACAGTAATGGATCGCCTGTCCGATGTGACATACCGGATTCGAGGAGGCAGGAGAACTTCTCCGAAAATTGTACACGCAAACCGTCTGTGGAAGTACCATGGCTCTGGACAGTTCAGCTGGAGCACACCTGCAGGGGTTGGATCCACTTGCTAAGAAAGTCTGAGAGAGAAAAGAATCAATTTAGGAGTAGAGATGTTGTTTGTTTTGTCGGGACGACATAGAGCTAGGGAAGGGGTAGTGATGCGACGACCGAAAATATACAATATATATTGCTTGCATTCCGCCGAGGTCGACTTTGCCTTTCATCCTTTCGGGGTCGATAAATTAAGTACCAGTTGAGTACTGGGGGTTGATCTAATCGACTGTCCCCCTCACCAAGAATTTCGGGCTTTGTGCGTAGAGTCAGTCTCGCAATCCAGTGTTTGCTACAGGATGGTTGCGGTTCGCTCCACCTGCTACTGTTGCACCGATATCCAACTGGCGAACAATCTGCCTGTGGTTAAACCAGTAGTAACATGGAACAACCACTCTGACGCAGCGAATGACTTTACTATATGTGTGAGTGTGTGTGTGTGTGTGTGTGTGTATACAAACACATATATAAATATATTCACACACGCACACACACACACACACACACACATATATATATATACATACATTTATACATATATATGTATGTATATATATATGTATATATGTATATATATATATATATATACATACATACATTTATATATATATATATGTATGTATATATATATGTATATAT
>NC_068986.1:98234556-98239121 GCF_001194135.2 Octopus bimaculoides | reverse complement strand
TATATATATATATATATATATATCAAATACATAATTACACAATATATTTTAAAAACTGACAAAATTTAGTTATATATGATGTATTGCTAGTTTCCTTTAGATAATACTTCTGCAACACTGCTACCGTTTGTTCACGACCAAAACCAATGTTACTACTAAGCGGAATGAGACTAAAGGGCGCAGTGATTTTGCTGGTGGTGATTTGATACGGCTGAATGGACACGGAAGCTGTTTTGGCGATGGTTTTGGCACACTCGTACAGAAATACATACATAAATAAACACACACACACACACACACACACATATACATGTATATATATATATATACCCTTACGTGGAGAAAGACAGAAATTGATAGCTAGATATGTATAGATATATAACGACTTTTAAACTGAAAACCATTGCTACAAACACTTACTCTCTCGTAGCACACCTTAAGAAAAATATGCTCACAAAATAAACAGAGTAGGTGAAAGAAAGAGAGAGAAAATGAGAGATAAATATATAGATAGATAAAGAGAGAGATGGCGAGAGAGGGGGAAAAGAGTGAAAGAAAGTGAGCGTGTGAAAGATTGAGAGGACGACAGAAACATCATATTCCAAATTGCACCAATCGCAATCATATAAAGTAAGATCACACGCATAAAGAGTGTGTATGTGTGTGTGTGTATGTGAGAGAGACAAGAGAAAGAGATAAAAAGAAAGAGAAAGAGAGAGAAAGTGTGTGTGTGTGAAAGAGAGTGTGTGTGAAAGAGAGGGACGTGTTTGTAGCAAGGTGTGGGAGATTTAATTCATCTCAGTATTTCTGTGTCTCTTTCTTCCTCTCCGATTTTTCTGCTGACATTGCCAAATTTAACTTTTCTGTCAGCTCTACTTTATCAAAAATCTACGGAAATTCATAGCGAGAAAAATTTTTCTTTTAGACATTTTGTCAATAATTTACCAACCATTCTATACATAAAAGCGAGACAGAAAGTTAAACGAAGTTTAGTAGTCGAGTAGTTTAGTAGTTGTGACTGAAAGTTAGTTGGCATCTAGAATGAAAACCAAATTTTCACCGTGTTGAAAAGTCCTGGAAACAAAACATCTGATGTCAAAAATGTCACCGTCGAATCCATGGCGTGAAATGTGCGGTTGTTTAAAGATCAGTGGTAGTTTATATCCCGTTGACGATTGTAAACTATCTCCTATATTTTGTGTCACACTATAGAATCCTCTTGTTGTAGTGAACAATTGTAAGCACGGTCAAATAGAGCGAGCATGTTCAACCATATTTCCGCATATATAAGGTGCATATATAAGTTGTAGAGTTTGTATAAATAATGCTTATATTTTGTTGCAATTGCCCCTGAATTTATCTGTATCTCCTACATATTTCCAAATGTGCAGGTACAGGCGGCCGCTATCAAGTTACATGTTCACTCACACACATACTGAAATATATACACATAAGTGTAATCCTATGTCATTTGCTCCTGCATGCACTTATACATACGCTTTATATACACGCATAAATAGTTACATACAAATACGCGGATATACACCGATGCACGTTAGTATGGAACTATGTATGAGTATGCATGTTTGTAGAGAAACCAATATGTTAAAACATAATTCCATTCACAATCCTATATTCATGAAAACTATGTACTCACGGGCATTCATGTGTATATTTGGGGTGCTCAAACGCATGTCTGCTAACCGCTTTTAAATATAACCCAAGATTGACGGCCGGGCGAATAGCTTTCCATATGTGCACCGGCATATGTGGATATTCATCCGATCTTTTTGAGTCTTGCAAACATTAAATGGGAAGATGTAGTGATGATAAAGAAGGTGAAGAAAAAGGTTAAACATTTGGTAGTGGAGTTGTTTTGTAAGAGTAGATGACACAGGCAACTTTTGGATTGCTGATGGAGGAGAAATGGGGTTTAACAGAATCCTTAAATATCTGTAAATGATGATGAACAAGTGTCCCATTATTTTAGGGTGATATATAGTGTTCACTTGTCATTGTTGAATTGGTTTGAGGGGTATAATGCAGTCCCTGGTCAACTGGAGACATTGAGGATGATTGAGATGGAAGTGGGTTTCATGTTCGACGTAAACGTTTTTTTAAAGTGTTTCCATTTTGTAATGATTTTAGATACGGTATCTAAATATATATTCTTTTCTATACGAGGCTCAAAGCCCGAAATTTTGGGGGATGGAGCCAGTCGATTAGATTAACCCCAGTGCGCAACTGGTACTTAACTTATCGACCCCGAAAGGATGAAAAGTAAAGTCGACCTCGGCGGAATTTGAACTCAGAACATAAAGACAGACGAAATACCGCTAAGCATTTCGCCCGGCGAGCTAACGTTTCTTCTTTCTTTATTGCCCACAAGGGGCTAAACATAGAGGGGACAAACAAGGACAGACGAAAGGATTAAGTCTACTACATCGATCCCCAGTGCGTAACTGGTACTTAATTTATCGACCCCGAAAGGATGAAAGACAAAGTCGACCTCGGCGGAATTTGAACTCAGAACGAAACGGCAGACGAAATACTGCTAAGCATTTGGCCCGGCGTGCTTACGTTTCTGCCTGCGCGCCTTCCTTACCAGCTCGCCGCCTTATATCTAAATATATATCATGGTTTAACCCACATTTCTCTTTTCCCCTCATTTCTTCTCACCTTTCTGGTTTTTCTAATCCCTCCACCCTCCACTTATTTCTCAAGCATTTTCGTCTGTATTTGATGTATTTCGCTCCAGAGGATAAAGGCCTATGTGCGCTATTATTGAAAAGAGTAGTATATGTGCATGTGTATCCATCTCTCAAAGATGAACGTATTTACGTTTAATAAGCCAACACATAAGCACGTAACAATGGCAACGTATTTAATGTGTACAACATTGAGTATGTATGGACGTGCAATTTATTATGTAACTACCTCAACACACATGCATGTGTATGCGCATACATACGCACATAAATTTGTACATATGTATATCCGTATATGTGTAGGTGTGTCTGTATGTGAGTGCATGTGTATATGTGACTATACGTGCGATATGTGACTATATGTGACTATATGTAAAGGGGTATGCATAATTGTCTGTATGCGCATGTACGTCTCATGCGACTATGCGTGTGAATGAAAATGTATTATGTTTGAGTGCACGTGAATATTTATTACTACTGCACATACGTGTACATAATTATGCGTATAAAAGACCTATCCATAAAGAAGGGAAAATTGCAACATAAAATATGTTCCATTTGTGCAAACGCCGCAACTTACTATGTAGCCTTATGTAATGTAGCTGAACACGCTCGCTCTGTCCAAACATAAGTATAATTATTCACTACGGAAAGGGCTCCCATACTTTGCGAATATAGTAGATAAATTCAAAATCAGTCAACAGGGCTACAATTTATTCTAAGTATATTAGACTGACAGCAGCCGAACTATAGGAACATCGGCTGCAGTTATAAATAACGATAATAGTGCTGAATAACAGTTATTATATGACACTGCAATACTGAAAGTATAAATAAAGAAATTGCATGAAGTTTTCCTACACTTCGCCACGCGTTCATCTGCATACCTATACATAACCATACAAATATATTGATTTTATATATGAATGACTATCTACATA
The DNA here is from genome assembly GCF_001194135.2 of Octopus bimaculoides. NCBI lineage: Eukaryota > Metazoa > Mollusca > Cephalopoda > Octopoda > Octopodidae > Octopus > Octopus bimaculoides. Next base: position 98,235,472 of record NC_068986.1, on the reverse strand, counting down.
CATACATATATATATATATATATATATATATATATATATATATATAAACGGAACGCAACACAGCCTGGTTTTTATTAACAGTAAGTTAATTATATATATCTGAGCGACTTCTATTTCTAGGCTTTCTTCTTTCTCCTTTTCTTCTCTCACCATCTCTTCCCCCTCTCTCTCTCTCTCTCTCTCTCTCTCTCTCTCTCTCTCTCTCTCTCTCTCTCTCTCTCTCTCTCTCTCTCTCTCTCCCTCTCTCTTTATCTCTCTCTCTCTCTCTCTCTCTCTCTCGTTCTCGTCCTCCTCTGCCCTCTCTATCTCCCTCTGCCTGTTGCTGATACGTTATCTGTGATCATTCCTTTTTTTCTTTCTCTCTGTTCTTTTTTTTCCAGCGATCGCTGAGGTGACTGGTCGTATATTGTTTAGTCTCCCCTTCACACTGTCTCGCTGTTTGTTGCTCTTCTGTTTCCAATCCGTTATGATTTCCCTCTAACCGTTACACTTATTCTGCCTTCATCAGGCCTTAAAGCTGCATTCTGTTTTTTTTTTTAATTTTTATTCCTTTCCTTTTTGTCCATCGTCCATACTCTTACATTTATTCACTTTCGCATGTTTACCTCTGTATCGCTCGTTATCCATGTATTGTTTGTTTCTTCTCACTCCAATATTCTGCGTCACTCTTGAGGATGCCTCCAACAGGGAAGTAATCTTATCGTTAAAGGCACGAATTTGCGTCATTACCCACCGGTCGAAAACTAATGAGGAATGAGGGACTTTTCGTGTCTGTTTTCCGTTCGCATCTGCCTTTAATATATGTCTTCCGACCATTTGTGCATTTAATATATGTTTTTTTAAACTTCCCATTCTGTGTCTGTTTTCGTTTGTGCATATTTCCTATACTTTTTTCACTTTATATATATATATATAT
>NC_068986.1:98232318-98234478 GCF_001194135.2 Octopus bimaculoides | reverse complement strand
ATATACACATGTACATATATAGCTCGATAGATAGATAATAAATGTGGATATCTCTCTCTTTATCTATTTATCTAACTGAATATCTATTCCTATAACTATATATTTGATATGTTTTACTATGTGTATGTGTGCATGTGTATGCGTGAGCGTGTGCTTGTGTGTGTGTGTGTGTGTGTGTGTGTGTGTGTGTTTATATCTGTGCGTGTCATTGTTTTTGGTCTGGCAATTTTATAATTCTTGTGCCTATGTAGACACGCACATACACACACACACGTACACACACGCACGCACTCTGAAACACACATGCACACACATGCAAATACTTGTGTGCATGTATCTGTGTATAGAATGGCGCTGTGTCATTTGTGTGAAAGGTTATTAATACTATTAAACGATTATACGATAAATAATCCGATCTTATACGAAAATAACCATCTGTGTATCCACCAATAATTAATGCTTTACTAATATCATTATTTTTAGAGACCAAAATACTTTGGGTATGAACTAATAGCTTCCACAAATAGAAAATCATATCAATTAGCTATACTTCATGTGGTTTCTCTTATGCTTGAAATAGCAGCCAAATATCACTGATAATCTATTTTCGAAAAGTGAAGACGCATTGGGGGATTTAATGTCCGACAAATTTTTTTTCCTGGAAAGTCTGTGTAGACATTTTTAAACAATAATAAACTGCTATATTTGCTAATATTAACTTGGATAATATAGAAAAACTAATGGCGCGACCTAGACATCATGACCAGACCTTTTAGAATTTCTTTTTCATAAATATAAGCGCAGGAGTGGCTCTGTGGTAAGTAGCTTGCTTAGCAAACACGTGGTTCCGGGTACAGTCCCGCTGCGTGGAAACTTGGGCGAGTGTCTTCTACTATAGCCTCGGGTTGACCAAAGCCTCGTGAGTGGATTTGGTAGACGGAAACTGAAAGAAGCCCATCGTATATATATATATATATATATATATATATGGGAGAATATACGAAAAAACAACAACAGACGAGGACAGGTGGTGTATATATATATATGTGTGTATGTGTGTGTGTGTGTTTGTGTGTATGTTTGTGTGTCTGTGTTTGTCCCCCACCATCGCTTGACAACCGATGTGGGAGTGTTTAGGCCCCTGTAACTTAGCGGTTCTGCAAAAGAGACCGAAAGAATAAGTACTAGGCTACAAAGAATAAGTACAGGGGTCGATTTGTTCGACTAGAAGCGATTCTCCTGCATGGTCGCAGTCAAATAACTGAAACAAATAAAAGAATAAAAGAACAAACAATGTACTCAGGCCTATTCCTCATCATTTTACGAGGGAGTGGCCACAACAAGACACCCCAGGCATAACAGAAGGAATTTCTAAGTTTATTTCAGGACAGTCATTTTGCGGATGACATTGTAAATTGTTTTAGTGACAATATCGTGTCACATAGGGAGGTATTTTCTGCTTCCTCATTCCGCCACTCGCGGCGCATTCAAATCACCCAGCACCACCACATAACCACTTTTCCCCACCCTATCCATAGTCTTGAAGACACTTCTCTCCATTCCATTACACTCATCTTCACACGTTCATTCACCAGCAATCCCACTCCCTCACGTACCCCGCTTCCACTCCCGACAATCACATCCCCAAACTGATACTCACTCGTTTCTTTCATCTTAGTTTCGCTCTGTACCAGCACATCCATTCTTCTCCTCATCATCACGCTCCTCACCTTTCTCCTCTTTGCCTCACTTGTGCTACACCCACGCACATTCCATGACCCTTGTCAGTTTTAGGACAGCTACTAATCACGTGCGTAATGTCTTCCACAGAAACATGACATAGCCTACACATGCAGTTGCACCTTGCGATTATGAAAGCGTCACTGTATCTCTTGTTTGCCAAGTACTTTGTGGCAATCTCCTGTTTCGGGATTGCAAGCACAAAGCCTTCAAAGTGTGATGTGATGTGATGTAGTGGTCTTGTGTCATTCTACTGCCGTATTCTAGCTTCCAGGTATCATATCCATGCATAGCCTTTTTTGTATGGTGAGTGCTTTACATTCAGGGCTTCTCTGTGGTAATGTATGTATGTATGTATGTATGTATGTATGCTTGTATGTATGTGTGTATGTATGTTTGTATGTATGTATGTATGTATGC
>NC_068986.1:98228114-98230614 GCF_001194135.2 Octopus bimaculoides | reverse complement strand
AGATATAAATTAAATTTCACTGAATATAATATTGTCAGGTGTAGCGGATGTAGGTTAGCCACAAGTTTAACATGACTGAGAAGATCTATGGTCAAGAGCATGTATATGCATATATGTATATATATATGTATGTGTGTGTGTGTGTGTGTGTGTGTGTGTGTGTGCATATATGTATGTATGTATATATATATATATGTATATATATATGTATGTATATGTGTGTGTGTGTGTGTATGTGTGTGTAGGTACATGGTTTAGTCGTTAAGGTGTTGCACTCAGGCAATAACTATTTTCCCTCGAGGTCCCTAACCCGTGCTGAGTTACTTGATAACTTGATATGTTTAGACCATAAACAGAGTGAATATTTACTACTAAGAAGAACCCTAACAATAATTTTACCAATGTTTGATTTTCTAGAGCAAATCAAGCATACAATGTGTTTAGAGAGGGAACATTTGGCTTATGGTGCTTGAGATTAATTCTTAAGGAGTTATGTGTAAGGGTTTCAGTTCTATCAGCAGAATTAGAAGAGTTTAGAATACTCCGTCCAAAAACATTAATGTTAGTTAAGTTAGATTTGTCTACCATATTGTAATGCTTATACATTTCCTTCAGTATCAGATGTTTTGTAAAGATTAATATCCAAGCAGTATAAATTTTCTGCTTTATGAATAGGTGTAGGAATTCTGGGTGATTTTCTCAGTTGGTGTAGTACTTATCCTTGGGTTTATAACTTTGATCAAATTGTGGTATGCCTTGCATCAAAATCTGCGTATAAATGTGTTAACTTTCTGGATAAAGATCTTACAGTATCCATTACGTTGTGGGAAAGGAATATTCTTTAGCGTACCATGAAGATATATTTTCTCCGTCGTGTGAAGCATCTGTTATAAGAACTCTCAATTAGATACATAAATGAATTTGTATTAAGAATGGGGTAAGAAAGAATGAAACAGAACTCACGGTAAGCTCCCTGCATGGCCATCGAGAAAAAGTATGGCTATCGCAGACAAAGAAACACGCTTTTGCTGATGCAAATGTTCCAGACTGTCATCTTTAATATTTTTGATCTGAAATATGAACCCTAGTATTTTGTTTCGTATTTATGAACTACATAAATGCAGCGCAACAGAGCTGTGCAACTTATTCTTTGCACTGATTGTTTTGCTTCCAATACACATAGATGACCTAGCACACATAATTACATTCTGTGAGTAATGGTAGTTTTATATAGTACACCATAATCATCTGTTCAGTTTATATGCGCAGTAGTTATCTCAACGGAGAATTAAAGAAAGGCAAAAGTATACGGAGCGGTTAGACCATGTGCAACACTAAAAATAATAATAATGATAATAATAATAATATTTGTATATTTCTAGATTTGTTAAATTGTTCCACTGTTGGTATTATTGGCTCTCTAATTTCCATATTTTTGTATGAATTTAATGAACATCCTCATAAATTATAGAGGAAAATACATTGTTAAACACAACAAATGCAAATGTCACGACCCCTTCACATAAATGAGAGAAACACTATTACATTCCGCTCGACTAATTGCAATAAAATAGCTGACAAATACCACTCAAATTACAAAGTACTCTGTTTGTAATTTGAGAGGTAGTTTATATTGAGATGCAAAAACATAACCTGATGTTCGAACTCAATGTACATATACTTCAGAAAAACTGTTAGTTGAGTACAGAGCATGAATATGAAATAGAATAATTGACTAATGATCAGGACGCGCACTCTATCTATCTATCTATCTATCTATCTATCTATCTATCTATCTATCTATCTATCTATCTATCTTCTTACCTATCTACCCCTCTCGTTCTTCTTCCTTCTGTTGTCCTTGCTTCTCCTCTTCACTGCTATATCTCTCTCTTACTCCTCCTCCCTGTCTCTCGTCGATCACCTATGTTCAACTTCCTCCCTTTTCCTCTCTCTACCACTCCTCGTTGATCACACGTGACCTGTGGTCAGTTCTTCCTTTCTCCATTCGGCCAGCATAAAGGCAACACGAACTGCTATCTCTCTCTGCTCAAGTTCGTCACATCACAGCGTTCAGTATCTCATCTCGTTCGCCTTAACGGCCCTCAACGTTTGTTTTCCCCTGTGTTGGTTTCTGTTTGCCACTTTGGAATCCTCCGCATAGTAGGTTTTACTTAATTTGCTTCGCGGGAAGAGCTATTCCAAGAGCGCGTTCTGCCTCATCTTCGAAACGCCTAGTTTACAACAGAGGCAGCTGATGAAGGTAAAGTTCCATATGTGGCTTGTCTCTTTTCCTATGTGTTAATTCTGTTGTCCGTAAAAATTTTTCGTTTTTTGTGCTTTGTTTATGTTCCCGTTCCTTTATTGTCCACGTTTTTTTTTGACGTCCTGTACCCGGATATGCATCTATATATACATGTAGATGTAGGTATGTAAATATATGTATGTATATATGCATATGCTCACATATCATTTGTATTATATATATATATATATATAT
>NC_068986.1:98221970-98227727 GCF_001194135.2 Octopus bimaculoides | reverse complement strand
CCATGTGACTTAGCGGTTCGGCAAAAGAGACCGATAGAATAAGTACCAGACTTAAAAAATAAATACTGAGGTTGATTCATTTTATACATTATTTACATTATTTACATTATTTTCATTTGACGGATATTTGTCCTCCTCTTGTTTGTTGTTAACACAACCTTTCGGTTGATATACTCTCCAGCCTTCATCAGGTGTGTTGGGGACATTTCGAACCTGGGTTGTCATTTCTAAGGTTTTTTTCGATGTTGTTGTTGTTGTTCTTCTTCTTCTTATTATTATTATTCAGGTCACTGCCTGGAATCGAACTTGGAATTTTAGAGTTAGTAGCCCGCGCTCTTAACCACTACGCCATATGTCGGTGGGATTATAACTAATATTTTCCTATAGGAAAATATTAGAGTTATAATCCCACCGATATATGGCGTAGTGGTTAAGAGAAATATAAACATATATATATATATATATATATATATATATATACATTATAACTCTATTATTTTCCTATAGGAAAATATTAGATTAATAAGCCCTAAAATTCACTCGATAATTGCCCACGGGCACATGGCATAGAAGATTCCGAGTTCGCTTCTAGGCAGTGATCTGAATAATAATAATAATAATAATAATAATAATAATAATAATAACAACAACATCGAAAAATGCCTTAGGAATGAAAACCCTAATGACGGATGAGGGTATATTAGCCGTAACGTTGTGTTAACAACAAACAAGATGAGGACAAATATCCGTCAAATGTAAATAATGCACATGAGTTTACATTAGGAAAATCATTATGGATAACAGGAGTTCTCATTTTAAGATGCCACATCCGCACCTGCACATGCAAAACCTGAGTTTATTTCATGATTTTTGTCGTGTGTTTTAGAAAATACTTTATCTCTATCCTGACTATTTCGCACTTATTTTACTTGGAAACAATCTTTACGTTCAATTTTCTCTGTGCTGTGTCTTAATTTGACTATCCTTTCACAATCTTCGGACAGTTGTTGTAGGGTTACATTCTGGTTTTGTTCCAGTTTAGTGAGAATTCTATTTCTAACATCTACGTCTTCTGCATTTAGTCCTTGTGTAAAAATCAGGCATTTAAACATATCTGGCATTAATTCGTCTAGCTTATACATCTCGCATTCCCTGTTTACTCAAGCAATATATGTGATGTAGCCCTCGTCGTTATTTTTCTGTCCTTAGGCGATTCCAACGTGTTGAACAATGAACTTTTTTCATTGAAAATTTTACACAATATATTTATTTATTGTGTCATTAATGATTATGTCCCAAGATTTTCTTGGGAGAACATAATTACTGTATCGTCCATGTTCTGTTGCCGCGAGTTTTCTCAAGATTAAGCGCGTTTTCATCTCGTCCTCGCGATTTTCACATTCTTTCTCAAAGATTTTCTCATATCTTCTGTAGTATGCTTCGAAAGTAACTCCTTCGGCAGGTCCGTATTTGAACTCATATGGACTTCGCGACATAGTCTGTCGAGAACACTTTTTCTGACTTTCCTGACGACTTCAGTAATTGCAGCATTAGTTGCTGTAATATTTTTTGTTGCTGTTCTTGCTGTTGCTCTCGAGGTTGTATCTGCTACTGTTATTGTTCTTTCAGTCGTTGTCGGTGTTGTTGTGGTTGCTTCAGTTGTCGTTCTTGCAGTTGTAGCTGATGTTTTTGCGGGTTTTGCTCACTCGAGCAAGCCGGCCAACAAATTGTCCCTTTTGTGAGTTTGTTAACCCTTTGTGAGTTTTTAAAATCCTCGTCGAGTTTATTAATTCCTCGTGAGTTGTTTACATCCTTGTCACCACTGTTATAATCCTTAAAATGTTCGATTGTTATAACACCTACTTCGGTATACAATATACTTAGTAAAACCAGTAAAGACACGACTATCTCTGACCGCCTACTACGTACTCCGGTACTTCACGTACTTTTCTGTACTTATAGTCACTATGATATTCCAGTCGTCAGGTGGGAGGATGTATATCATTATTACTAATTCCCAACAACATTTTCTTTGTCATATTTGACAATATGAGATTTGATAAGTTTCAACATACTTAGCCAGTTTGCTTTTGGTCCCTTTCCCACTTTAGATGCTTCTACAGATGACTATTATTATTATTTTAAATAATATCTCTTTAATAAAACCGTAATACACTTTCGCAATTTATATTTCGCATTTTAAGCCCCCTGCTTTAATTTCCAATCAAACAGAAAATTTTCATTATTATTTACTCACTTAATATTCACACTTCATTCCTCTATTTCTGTTTTTAATCTTTTAAGGTTATTTCGTGATATTTTTCTTTAACACTATACTCCATTTAGTTAATTCCCACGAACGAATATTACGTTATTTGTTTTCTATAATGTATTATTTTAAGCATAATTTATAAATCTCTTGAAGAGTTGAAATTGCTTTATAAATATTTCAAGTTTAAAAAAATATTTTCGTGCAGCTTATTAAAGATTAAAAATTAATTTAGGTGTATCTTGTCTCAAACTGAAGAAACAATGGCTTGCCAGAATGGTTGATAATTTAGATCTTAAAATGCTTTCTTTCAACTGATTCCAATATGAAATGTCTAAGATATTTAAGTCGAGTTCCAGAAGATGTATTCCAGAATCAGTGTGGTTTTCATAACATTTTCAGCCATTTAGATAATGTAGGGTTAAACATAATTAAAATTACGGCAGACAACATTAATGTTATACTGTAAATCAAGAGGAATGGTGATATGCATGTACTCTAACAAAACTATGATATTTAGTATAACAAGAAACAAAAATAACATTAATTTGAATGTCATACAATGCCTTGTACTCCATGATATTTTAATCCTCATATTGTATAGTATATCATTTACGTATTTAGGAGGATAGAATTTCTACAATTTAGAGTTGCAAAATATCAGATAAAAGAGGAAGGAAAATGTCTGTGGAGATTAGACTGATAGAAACAGCAGTAAACTACTATTTAATCCGTATGCGACTATCTTGAAAACTGAAAAACATTAAATAACAAGTTTTACATATATTTCGTTTGAAAATGAGATCGGAATTTACGTCCGCTGGTTCTTTAAGGCTATTGTCGAAGGAGATCAACAAAACTTACTTTTTTTGCAGAAACGCAAAATAAATTTTCATGATTTCTCATGCAGTTCTGGAGCAAATAATTGATATATTTACATGTTGATTTTTCACAGTACGATACACAATTTTAGAAAATGAGAATTACAAAAGAAACAAAAATCTAACTGAATTTATTAGGTACACTCTGACTGACACCAAGGATAGAATTAATAATGTGAAACAAATTCGTAATAAACGAATTCACAAACAAACAGCTGCTTTGACATGTTTAGTCCCTTGTGTTACATCATTATTATTATTATTATTATTATTATTATTATTATTATTATCTGAAATTGCTTTTTGCAAGCTGTAATAATTGCAGCGTTTGATTTTTGTACGGTAGCTAGTTTCAGTTGAATGATTTTTCAATAAAAATATTATTAATAAATGAATATTGTACAATGTGCTTTTAAATATATAAATATAAAATATAAAATATAAATATATTAGTGTATGTATACACACATGCCTATGATAGCATGGACAAAAATTAAAATACCCAGTATGAATTAGAGAATATAATATATAACACAGATGAAAAAATACATAATATTCGACAATTCAAAGCGTACTGAATGATTCACAATATATGTAGTAGCAGGTCAGATGTTACGCCATCTTTCATTTATGGTGGAAAGCGAGACTGTTACAGTTTAGTGGATATAATTTTAATATGAGTTGTGTTATTTCCCTGCTGATTGCTGCAAGACACCTGGTTATAATTTGCTTCAAATGAGGGGGATCTCCTTGCAATGAATAAATGTTTACGTAATCGAATATAACAACCGTTTTCTGCAAATTATAAATTATATAACACTGTGAACCTGGCAGTAAAACACGTGTGTGTGTGTGTGTGTGTGTGTGTGTGTGTGTGTAGTTGATAGATACTGTTCCATGGTGTAAATTTTACCAATAGTACAAACTTAATTTGTTTGAATGTCAGAAGCTGATGTTTATCGTTCGGTAAAACCCCTGTAACGGCGTGAAGTTTTGAGAACTACAATATACTTCAGAGCCGGGCGAAGCTACCAAAAGCGTAGTAGATACGTATTTTGCTGTATTTGCTGCTTATCACTAGTGTACATCAAGTCAATTCTAAAACAAAACGGAAATCTTTATCCTGAAATATGCACAGATAATATAATAAGGATATGACTTGCAACGACTCTGCAGAAATAGAATAAGCTTAGACTATGAAATAAAAGCAGCTCTTTAATGTAAGCATTACCAATACCATACACTTCACGTGCGTGTATTGTTTAAATGCCTGAAATTGCCGTTTACCTTCCGGGAAAATCATTTTACAGACGGATAATAGGTACATTATATATTAAGATTATTATCAAAAGCCAATAAACTTCCGATTCCGATCTTGGTGACACAAAATCACCCCAGAAGTGACCACGAGAACGGCAGATTCGTATTTCTCTGCTCTTGCAGATTAGCAATATCACGCACTCGAGTCAAGCACGAATTTCTTTTACAGTACATAGACAAACGGCAAGCAATACATTGCGGATGTATGCTGAGGCTTAGCATTTTAGAAGTGATTTAATAATACCATATGGAGCTGCAAGGCTTCAGATTTAGTTGTTTACATATATTTTTATCACACTCTCTATAAAGTAGGACTTAGAAGTCTTTCGCCACCAGATCTCGACTCAGTTTAATATTTTCATTCTATAGACTTCGTACCTGAAATACTTCAATATTCAGCAGCATTTGACTTGAGCGAGATACCCGACACGTTGTTTGTAGGGGGATTTTTCTTACTTAATGGAAAACATCAATTAGTCAAATGGAGTTAACGAATTACATATTATTTTGATCATCGCTATTTTCTGTGTGTATACTAAATTACATAAATCATGACACAGACAATAAAATATAATATATGCTATTTTCAATGCTTCAAGAACATAATATCCGGGTCAGGTCCAGTTGGTTGTGGGACTATCTGCCATTGAAGGGAAGAATTTTGTTTTAGAGCTTTGTTAAAGTTACTTGGTGCTGTAGTCTATATATTCTCACACAGAAAATTCATAGAAAGAATATTTTTATTCGAGAAACAATCCCGCAGCAAATGCCGTTGATATTCTTGCGAGCAGAAGAGTATGAATAATGATTCTACGTACCTTATATATACCTATGTCTGTGAGTCTGTAAAGAGAATTCATGTACAAGAATATATACACAAAAATTTGTATATTGCATATTACATGTACATATATATATGGACGCGTTTGAAAGGTCTACAAACAAACACTTTCCTCTCTGGTCAATCCCTCGTCAACTTTTTCAAGTACCACTTGAAAAGGAGGATGAGGATAGAGAGGAAGGTGTTGTCGAATGAAAGTTTCAATAAAAAATGGGTAAATGTGGCAAGAATGGTAAGAATGAAAGACGACACCATTTTAAGCATAGACTTGTAACAAAAAGAGACAAAAAGAGAGAAGGTACTTACTTTCATGTACCTTTAAAAAAAAAAGCCTGAGGTGACCGTGGTCTTTTCCGTAGGCTTTTCTCTCCACGGATAAACCTAATCTGTTCCCCGTTTTTTTTACATCGACTGTGATACACGATCCCTATTGATCGCCCCCCCCC
>NC_068986.1:98219270-98221830 GCF_001194135.2 Octopus bimaculoides | reverse complement strand
CCCCCCCCGCAAAAGCTCTACTTTGTAATTTGTCCATTTTCTGTATTTAGCCCTGTGTGGCTATAATAAAAAGATATCTATCTATCTATCTATCTATCTATCTATCTGTATGTGAATGAGCGTGTGCGGTGTGAGCGCGTATGTGAGTGTGTGTGTGCGTTTGTTTGTGTGTGCATGTGTGTCCGTGTATGTGTGTGTGTTTAAATTCATAACTATTTATAATTCCAACTATTTTACAAGCTCTATGCCTCATCTCACCTGATTTTGCATTCCTTTTCTCTCCCCAATGTCCAAGATTTTTCATCAATGATTCAAGTGCTAATAATTCCAACTTAGTAATTATTAAGAAAAACACTATGCATTCTTTACTAATTTATTCCCAAATCATTATGTCATTATTTGAATACGTGCGTAATATGTATCGTACCAAAATAATCCCCTTACTATCGCTGACCAAAATAATCCCCTTACTATTGCTGACTAATCTATAACTAGAAAAACAAACATTCAATTATCTTTCTCACCGAAGACGTGTTTCTCTCCTAAATACAATTATCAATATCATAGAATGACGTTCTTTTCGAACATAAAACCTTTCATCATCATCGGTTCCCTCATGGAATGACTGTTGTGGATCAGCACAAATTCGAAACAAATACCAACGACATTCGAAACTACATGTGGTTCTGCTACTTCAGTCAATATGTACTTGTCTCTCTGTCTCTCTCTTATGTTCTAGTTGCTAAAGTACAGTAATAGTAGTAGTTATGATGTATTTCTCTCTTTTGCTTCTCTTCATTCATTTTCCTTTTTTTTTGTTTTTTCTGTAGCTATTGCTTGATATTCTAACTTCACACAGCTGTGATTTTCTAGTTTCGAAGAAACTTGCAAGCATTGAAGTAGCAAGATTAGAATTCTGTAAACAATTCAAGAAGAACGTAAACATCCCAGCGTGTGAATACTCATTGATACGCTTATAATATGCTCACGCGCGTGTTTGTGTGTGTCTTTGTGTGTGTGAATGTGTGTATATATATATACATATATATATATATGTGTGTATATATATATGTGAGTGTGTGTAAGTTTATATATAATAAAAATACCGTTCTGTGTGTGTGTCTAAAAGACTATAACGGCCGTATTTTTCAACTGATTTTCTCCAAACTTGGACAATATATTACTTATGTTCCAGAGATGATTTTAGACTCTTGAAATTTTTCAGATAATGAGTAACGGGCCTCCGGTGGCAGAAAATACCCGTTCCTGGCTTATGCGAAGTAACTTTTATAAATTTGTGGTCTCCCTTACATCCATTGGTCAACAAATAATCGAAATCACATCTAATATATAAAACAGAAATGTGCGTGTATTCGCTTTTCACGCGTATCTCTATCTCTCTATGTATAACTCTATATCTCTCTATCTCTCTCTATCTATCTGTCTATATCTTATCTATCTATCTGTCTATATCTTATCTATCTATCTATCTATCTATCTATCTATCTATCTATCTATCTATCTATCTATCTTATTATTTTACTTAGCTAGCTCTCTCTGTATATTCCCCTGTTTATATCTCACTCAATCTCTACTGTTTCAATTTCATTTTTCAGACGCTATTGTTTTCACTTTAAGTTAAATCGCTATTGTTGTCACTGTAAGTTTTCAATCGCTATTTACAAACAACAACGATATATTACTAACAGATTGAATTTCACAACCAATGATAAAAGTAAATTGATACATAATTTACTGACAGAAGTAACTTCATAATTTTCACTTCACTCCGAACACTTCGTTAAATTTACCTACAAATTTTATATTTACATTTGCAACGTTTTCTATTTTTTTTTTTTGACAGAATTACTGATAAAAGTAAGTTCATAATTTAATGACGGAAGTAACTTCAAAAATTTCACTTAAATGCATGCACTTAGTTAATTTCCCCCAAAATTTCTTATTTTGCAACGATTTTGTACTTTTCTGTTGAAGCAATATGAGATTTGGTAAAGGAAATATTAAATCAAGATGTTAGCTTTCAATTAAAGGGGCAAATCTCATTATATTGCTTCAAATTGATTTAGATAGTTTTATGACTATAGCGACTATGTTTTCTTTCGACTCCCTCAGCCCCTTTCCTAACAGACACTGCTCTTTGTTCCTTGGCCTTAGATTTTGATATACAAAGATTCGATAAACCAGATTATAAATTAAAACTGACCCATAAAACAATGAGAAGCTAGATCTGTAACAAGTCATTTCTTGCTGACACCTTAGTAGCTTCTAAGCTGAAGTGAAGACAGCATGTTCTTTGTCTATCTCCTTAGTTTCTTGGAGGTTTTAAGTAAAAATATTCTAATGTGTCCATCCGTTTTAATTTCATTTAATTCTATGTATTTATGCAGCTGAGGATTGCTCTGCATTTAAATTGATGTAATGGTTGCATTGTTCAATTAAATATAGTGGCCTGAAACGATCGTACTGCGTTACCTCTGGATATCCTGTTGCTTATTATGATTTTAATCACCATATTTTGAAACTATGTATAATACCGTAC
>NC_068986.1:98218168-98219206 GCF_001194135.2 Octopus bimaculoides | reverse complement strand
ACACACACACACACACACACACACACACACACACATATATATATATATATATAAAATGAGTTAAAAACATATGATGAATGAACAAACAAACGGGAAGCAAACACAGATGATGATCAAGTTCTCATCTGTTTTCGGCCAGAGGATCAACCGCAATTTCTCGCCGAGCCGATAATGTTAAATCCACTATTGGTAGCGCCGCCGGGAAATGGTAAGACAAAACCCCGAAACAAGACAGAAAATGAACAATAAAGGCAACAAGGGTGAGAAATATATATTCGGTTTATGGGCATCGGGCTGTAAGCGTAAGCCATTGTCAAAAGTGGTTCTTTCCGGTATTTTGGGTCCTTCCTCAACCATTTATTTTTCGATGTTTGCACGGAATGTTACATAATTTTATTTGTCTTAAATTTTGTCCACGGATTCTTACATATCTACGGAGGGAATTACCAGTGTTGCCAATACAACTCTATCTACCATTCGGACAGATTATACTGTATATTAGATTCTCTGTTTTACCGTTCATGTTTGCGTTTATATGGGAAGAACAATCTACCTTTGAATTTTATATGAGAACCATTTCGTAAATATTTCAAATTGTTGTTGCTTCCGGATATTCCACAATTGTTCTTCCAACAGTCTTTCATGAATAATTCAGAATCATCCCCTGGTGTGACTTCAGTGCTTATGATGTCTTTCTTAAATATTTTTTTAGATAAACGTTCGGTGTTCTTTATGAGATATTCTTCAATCAGCTTTGCTATTTGAAATTGGTAGATTTGCTTTTATAACATCGAATTAGTTGATTTGTCCTGGATCATGCGTGTTGATCTCAATGTATTTCCTAAGTGTCCGCAGTCGCCTTTCAGTTCATTAACTCGAATTTAACGAAGTTTTCAGTCAACCGCTATTGCACAACTTTTTTCGGCTTATTCATTAATATAAAAGCGACAAACTTACTGTCTGTCTCACACTCTTTCAACCTGCCTGCATATCTATCTATCTATCTATCTATCTATCTATCTATCTATCTATCTATCT
>NC_068986.1:98217326-98217700 GCF_001194135.2 Octopus bimaculoides | reverse complement strand
GTGTCTTCTACTATAGCCTCGGGCTGACCGAAGCTTTGTGAGTAGATTTGGTAGACGAAAACTGAAAGAAACCCGTCGTATAATGTATATATGTATATATATATATATATATATATATATGTGTGTGTGTGTTTTTATGTTTGTGTGTCTGTATTTGTCCACCCAACATTGCTTGACAACCGATCCTGGTGTGTTTACGTCCTCGTAAGTTAGCGGTTCGGCAAACGAGACCGATAGAATAAGTACTAGGCTTCCAAAGAATAAGTCCTCGGGTCGATTTGTTCGACTAAAGGCGGTGCTCCAGCATGGCCGCAGTTAAATGACTGAAACAAGTAAAAGAGTAAAAGAGTATATATATAAAAGAATAAAATACT
>NC_068986.1:98215268-98216185 GCF_001194135.2 Octopus bimaculoides | reverse complement strand
TATATATATATATATATGCATCTGTGTGTAAATGTAAATGTATGTGTGTGCATCTGTGTGTGCACATGCATATACACACACATAAACCTATGTATAGACGCATATGCGCACACAAACTTATATGAAACGACTGAAAAGTTTGCCCTGAAATTATTTACATATACCATCCGTTCACAACATTACCAGAATATGTAACTTTACAATCCAGAGGTAACAATTTGAAAAAGGAACGGACTATTTTAGCTATAAGCGTCATAGGAGAGGATGCAAACTATGTGCATAACGAACGACTTCAAGTACTACAAACAGATGACTTACTAAAGCGAAGACAGGAGAATAGTTTTGAAAAAATTTTTCAAAATCTTGTATATTTTTTATTACGACTACTTGGTAAAAATCAATAGAAAATAAATAATCAGAAAGACACAAAATAACATTTAAGTACACAGACACCTTAAGCATAAATCCTAAATAGGGCTTCTGTATTCTATTATCTTTAGTGTAAATGTGTATCATAATTTACGATATATGTGTGTGTATGTGAGTGTGTGTGTGTATGTGTGTGTGTGTGTGTGTGTGTGTGTGTATGGATATATCCACCAACACATTCACACACACATACATATATATATAGATAGATGTATATGCTTATCTATCTATCTATCTATCTATCTATCTATCTATCTATCTATCTATCTATCTATCTATCTATATGTCTATCTATCTATCTATCTAACTATCTATCTATCGACATATCTCTGTCTGTCTGTCTATTTGTATTTCTGTCTATTTGTCTGTCTGACTATCAATGTGTTTGTTTATGTATATATAATATATGCATGTATATAGTTGCCTGCACACACACACACACACACACACACACACACACACACACACACACACACACACACACACAC
>NC_068986.1:98211354-98213317 GCF_001194135.2 Octopus bimaculoides | reverse complement strand
TTCCACACTTCCTTTCCGCTGCTTTCAGCCTTCTAAAAACCTTTCCCTATTAATTTTCATAAAAACTCGTTTCTGTAGTCAAATTTCTTTCCTCAGTCGCTGCCTGCATCACCGCCTGATCCCTAAAGGTTTCCTCCTCCATTTCCACCCCACTCTCCACTCTGCTACAACCATCCTACCCATACTCCCTATGAACTCAAAAGTAATGAGCTGGAAGGATTGATTTTATGCATTTCGTCCGGTATGCTTACGTCTTTACCAGCTAACCACCTTCAATGACTGAAAAAAATTAATACTCCAAGATATAGAGATATAGAAATATGTGATTAATAAATATTTTTTAATAAAGGCACAACGCATGAAATTTTGTGTAGGACGGATTTTATTTTAACAACTCAAAAGTATAAAAGACAATGTTGACTTTGGCGGGATTTGAGCTAGCACTTAAGGAGTCGGAAATATTTTTTTCTGAATAGTTGATGATTCTTCCAGTTTGAAGTCTTGATTAACTCAAAAATAATAATACTACAGTATATATGAATATGTGTTTTATAAATCAATGCTGAAATAGTACTGAGATCATATATAGTTGATTTACTGTATCAACTAATATTTTATGCATATATCTCCAGAGAATTGGAGAAATATAGACGATATATTATAAGGTTATACGAAGGCGGGTTTGAGTTATAATTTCTCAATCAATAAAATCAAAGACATGAGCGGAGATCTTTGAATTCTTGAGCCAACAATGGAGTTACTATATGGTCAATTGACCTACTAGAAATAACTGCTTACTTTTCTTTTATTCAAGCTCTAGCATGCTAGTAATTGAAGGAAACATTGGAATATACCGACCGACAGTATTTATATACAACTACAACTACTTCTACGACTAACGTAGCTGGTGCTGGTGGTGCTGGTGGTGGTGCTACTACTACTACTACTACTACTACTACTACTACTACTACTACTACTACTACTACTACTACTACTGCTGCTGCTGCTGCTGCTGCTGCTGCTGCTGCTACTACTACTACTACTACTACTACTACTACTACTACTACTACTACTACGTAGCTTTACAAACCAAACTAATATCTTCGTTGTCATTCTTCCTCAAGTTTCCAACTCCCTCTTCAAAGAAAAGAAGTTACAATGAATAACGTCATCATAGATGCTGTATGGTTACAGTAGGAAAATCTTTTCTGCTTATCAAACTCTAGTTCGATCAGGTCTGCACAGGGACTAAATAAAAACTATGTGCATCAGACTAATGCATGCCTCGGAGGAAGGATCTGGCTGTAAATTCATCCTGCCATAAAGAAAGGGATTCGTGTCTTGAAGCTAAAATTTATCCTCTTAAAAACTATAAACACACTTTAAATAATGTAATCTTTGATATATATTTTTTCTAAAGAAACGATTGTCATAACCGGAAGTATTTGGTCTGGCTGATGTGTGGGAAAAAAAGGGAGCAGAGACGAATTCGATCCATTAATATAGTATGGGCTATTCTGCCAGAATATAGAGAATCAACAGCATAATTAAATATCAAATCGTTCCGAGAAAGTTTTCATCGGAAGATTAATTGCAAAATGAATCTTCAACATTATGGTATCAATATGTGTTTTATAGATCAATGCTAACTTGGTATTGGAAGAACACATATTTAATTTACTGCACCAACTAATATTTTATGTATAATATCCTCAGAGAATTGCAGTTGCATCATTAGTCTGATGTGAGGTTATATGTAGGCGTATATAATCGATCTTAATTTCTTAATCGATGAAATCAAAGTTCTGAGAGAAATATTGGTCACTGAAGTCAAACAAGGAGACGCTATGCGATCGATCGAAATCCTCAAAGGAGCAACCAAATTACCCTTAGATTATAACGAATTGTATTAAAAGTAACAAAACATTGGGGATTGGAGCTTTATATATATATATATATATAT
>NC_068986.1:98210468-98210904 GCF_001194135.2 Octopus bimaculoides | reverse complement strand
TATACATATATTTACACATGTATATATATATATGTACATATATACATACATATATATATATATATTTATATTTATATTTATTATTATTATTATTATTATTATTATTATTATTATTATTATAAGTATTATTGTTGTTGTTGTTATTACTAATATTGATATTATTATTATTATCATTATTATTTGCCGCAATGTTATATGAATGACCAGCGATTCATCCAGAACACTTACCATATTTGATAATCGCCGCGGCTGGAAATTTACGCAATCAAGTAACTTGTATAACGTTGCTGCTAATAAACAAGAAACGTACATAAACTCTGCGTATGAATTGTTTATTCTTCCACTTGAACATCCAAGTCTGCATCTATGTAATGTATGTATGTAAGTATGTCTGTCTGTATGTATGTATGCATGTATGTGTGTATGTATCTGTCTG
>NC_068986.1:98209721-98209970 GCF_001194135.2 Octopus bimaculoides | reverse complement strand
AAACAAGAAACGTACATAAACTCTGCGTATGAATTGTTTATTCTTCCACTTGAACATCCAAGTCTGCATCTATGTAATGTATGTATGTAAGTATGTCTGTCTGTATGTATGTATGCATGTATGTGTGTATGTATCTGTCTGTTTATCTACCTGTCTATTCTCTCTGTCTGTCTCTCTGTCTGTCTGTATATATAAATATATATATATATATATATATATATATATATGTGTGTGTATATATAAATATAT
>NC_068986.1:98208473-98208963 GCF_001194135.2 Octopus bimaculoides | reverse complement strand
TATATATATATGTATGTGTTTGTGTGTTTGTGTGTGTGTTTGTGTGTGTGTGTGTGTGTGTGCTTGTGTGTGTGTTTGCCTGTGTGTGTGTATGCGTGCGTGTGCCTCCATGTGTATATTTGTGTGTCGGTGTTTATCACCCCAACCATCATTTGACATTGATGTTGGTATGTTTATTTTTCTGTGACCTAACGGTTCGGCTAATGTGTCCGATAGAATAAGTACTAGGCTTACAAAGACTAAGCCTTGGGGTGGACTAAGGGCGGTACTCCAGCATGGCCGCAGTCAAAGTACTAAAACAAATGAAAGAATAAAAGAGAAAATGGAGAATATATATATGTGTGTTGGGGGGGGGGTGTATGTCTTCTCGCTCTGCAAAGAAACCTACATGTGTGCGAGTGAATGTGCAAGGTGATTCAGACAGAAAAGTGGTTAACAAACAACGCCATAAGTATTATCTATTTATCTATCTATCTATCTATCTATCTAT
>NC_068986.1:98206700-98208266 GCF_001194135.2 Octopus bimaculoides | reverse complement strand
CGGGTGGCACATAAAAGACACCATTTCGAGCGTGGCCGTTTTCGTGCGGGTGACACGTAAAAGCACCCACTACGCTCTCTGAGTGGTTGGCGTTAGGAAGGGCATCCAGCTGTAGAAACTCTGCCAAATCAGACTGGAGCCTGGTGTTGCCATCCGGTTTCACCAGTCCTCAGTCAAATCGTCCAACCCATGCTAGCATGGAAAGCGGACGTTAAACGATGATGATGATGATGATGATATACATATATATATCTGTCGATCAGTCTTTCTGTCTAAATATATATCTAAAAATATCATTATCAAAATATATATGTATATATATATATATATAAAATAGTGTACATTTAAACACAAGAGAAATTACCTATAGCAGGCAATTTCTGCACACTAGGAGATAGTCAAAACGACCGAGAACCACAAAAGGTAAGCAATTATACATGCTAGGCCACTAGTAGTGAAATTTGTAAAAATATTTGCTAGCCTATATATATATATATATATATACATACATATAGTTGAAAATATATGGAAAAAATATAGAAAGTGAAAGAGAAATGCCTTCGTTTCATGTAATTTAATATCTTTTTATAAATATATACATATTATATATATGTCGTAAAATCCAACCGGTTTTCGCTATTTAAATTACCTTTTCAAGGGAAATTGTACAGTAATAATTTCTCGTGACAGAAGGGGTTTCGTCATTTTGGATGTTTGAAAAATGAGTCTAGAGAGTGAACCAAGGGAAGCAACAAATGGCAAGCGGGATAGTTGGCTCCTTAATATAATATTTAAAATGGTCAAATTTGTATATTGAGGTATATACAAATTTGACCATTTTAAAATTTGACCATATTAAAAATTATACTAAGGAGTCAATTGCCCCCCTTGCCACCTGTTGCTTCCCTTGGACCACTCTCTAGACTCATTCTTCTTATTCTTCAAACATCCAAAATGATAAGACCCCTCTCTCACGAGAACTGATTACTGTACAATCTCCCTTGAAAAGCTAATTTAAATAGCGAAACCCAGTTTGATTTTACGACATCAATATAATATGTATATATTTATAAAAAGATAATAAACTATATGAAACGGAGGCATTTCTCTATCACTTTTTATATTCTTTTTCCACATGTTTTCAACTCATAACTCTGCCACGTGGTGTATACTGAATATTTAGTATCTTTGGAACTTGTATATTTTTATATTTCTACTATATATATATATATATATATATATATATATAACAAAAGAGGGTGTGGTGTTTCCACGCAGGAAAAAAATATAAGAAAGTGTTGTTGAAAATGCATTTAAATTTCAAAAACTCGTAAATGTTTAAAGTACATTTATTTACATAAATACCAAACTAGTTTCAACAATATTTTTTGTTAGAAAAACATCTTTAAAAGTTTCAATGTTGACAAATTAAAAGGTTTCAATGTTGACAAACTACAATGTTTCAATGCTGACAAATTAAAATGTTTCAATGTTGATAAATTAATATGTTCAAAACGGATGGTGTAAATTTGAATGTTCATAACAATCAATAAAATTAAAACTGTA
>NC_068986.1:98204833-98205371 GCF_001194135.2 Octopus bimaculoides | reverse complement strand
ATATATATATATATATATATATATATATATATATATATATATATAGATAGATAGATAGATATCATTAAGTGCGTATTCCTATGTGTGTGTGTGTGTGAGTGACAGTGCGTGTACGAGAAACTATGTATATTTACCATTTAAATATGAGAAATACGCCAAAAGATTATCAATCATGATATCTGTCGATCCGAAATTAAATAAATGAATATAAATTGGATTAAATAATAGCAGGTACTGCAAATTGAAGTTTGAAATGCAGGATGATGCCAATATTAGATTATGAAATAAAATTACATTAACTTAAGAAAAGGCAGCATATAGATGTAAAGTGTATATGTGTTTCTGAGTGTGTGTGTGTGTGTGGTGCATCTGTATATACATATGTAGGACTAAGCCTATACATGCATACATACATACATACATGCATACATATATACATATATACATACATACATACACACACACACACACACACACACACACACACACACACACACATATATATATATATATATATACATACATATATATATATATA
>NC_068986.1:98197109-98198654 GCF_001194135.2 Octopus bimaculoides | reverse complement strand
TACATATATATGTACACATATATATATATATATAAAGTTAGGTGCATTTTCAACAACAGATTTTCATACATGTATGTATATATATATATATATATATATATATAAATTTAAGTGTATTTTCTACCACACATTTTTCCTATATATATAGGACAATGTGTCGTTTAAAATGCACCTATATTTCAAGACCTCGTAAATGTTTAAAATACATTAATTTACATATATACCAAACTAGTTTCAACAATATTTTTTGTTTATCAATGGTAAAAGTTTAAAATTAGAAAAACATTTTTAAAAGTTCCAAATTTGACAAATTAAAATGATCCAATATTGACAAACTAAAATGTTTCAATGTTGACAAACTAAAATGTTTCAATGTTAATAAATTAACATGTTCAAAACAGAGGGTGTAAGTATGATTGTCCATAGCAGTCAATAAAATTAAAACTGCATATCCTTTTGTTTGAATGAGGTAAGAGAAAATAAGCGGAGAAGTTGTCAGTGGCAGGTATTTGAAGAGCATATGCGGATATCAGTATGTCAAATACCTTACACTTAACTCTTGATTAACTCCGAATCTGGCAAATGGCAATTATGACTAGCTCTACTTGACAGAGGAAAAAATAATCTCAATATTTCTCCAAAATTGACATATCATTAAAAGCATGAAAGGAGAGAGTTAAACGTTTCGAGCATAGCTCTTCGTTGGTAAGGCGAAAGGGTAAGGTCCACAGAAGGAAAAGAAGAAATCACTAACGGCCCACGTGTAGTTAATTTGTTGAAGTGGTTATAAGGATATATATATATATATATATGTATACACATACACACACACACACTTATATATATGTACATAGATCCATACACCTATATATCATTTTAAACGCTGTGCCCATTTGAGTTTGCCAGTAGGTAATGAGATTAATCGAGAATAATAAAAAGAACCCGGGATAGTCATGAAATGTGACTGTCGGTAGAAAGGATAAACGGGAAAGTAATATATTGCAAACTAAGTATAACTAAACAGGAGTAAATGAGATGTAAACTGGATTTGTTGAGTATAACAGAGGTCGTATCCTACAAAATCTAAAACAATATTAAAAAATCTGATCTTAACGTACATAAGGTTGGAAAAAGTCTATCTAAAATTCCGATAGATATGAATACATAGGTGAAGCTGTATTCATAAATACTAATCAATATATATATATATATATATATATAAACCACATAGTTATATTCATGTACAAACCATCAAAGTGTTATTACTCGTCACTTGACTGTTTTGTTCATATAGAAACTATCTTATTTTTATGAATGTGTTCACCTGACAATTTTCTTCTCAAAGAAGCCGGAGTGGCTGTGTGGTAAGTAGCTTGCTCACCAACCACATAGTTCCGGGTTTAGTCCCACTGCGTGGCATCTTGGGCAAATGTCTTCTGCTATAGCCTCGGGTCAACCAAAGCCTTGTTAGTGGATTTGGTAGGCGGAAACTGAAAGAAGCCCGTCGTACACACACACACACACACACACACACACACACACACA
>NC_068986.1:98195625-98196535 GCF_001194135.2 Octopus bimaculoides | reverse complement strand
AGAGAGAGAGAGAGAGAGAGAGAGAGAGAGAGAGAGAGAGAGAGATAGAGAAAGTGAGATAGATAGATGGAGAGAGAGAGAGAGCGTCTAGGAGTGTTTGTTACTGATTCAGAATGCCGTATTGTCAAACCAGACCACCAAACTGTTTTATTTATAGAATACAGCCGAGCAGAATACAAACCTATATTGATGAATCGAATAAACAATCTGAAGCGAAGTTAATTAAGCTGTCAAATTGCACTGCTCCTCCTTCATCCATTTTGCACCCTTTCTTCTTATATTTGACTTGAAGGAATATAATTAATAGTACCTCGATTAATTGGGAAATATATGAGCGTACGTATCGCCGAAATTATAAAACCAATTAGCATGCTGCTTTTTGTGATGTTTAGAAGAGTTGATGCCGCCGTGTAGTGTGAAAGAATAATTGCACTCTGCTTGGAAATAAAGCTGTAATTTTCTGGATGCTAACGACATGATGCATGAATGGTTACAATTGAAACTGACTTATTGTAAACAATTATAAAATAAGCATACTATCTTCATTTATCGATGTGCTTCTAATATATGTACACACATGCACGCATGCACGCACAGAAACACCCCACATAAACACATGCATCGACATACACACACTCATATATATGTATATATATATATATATAAATGAATGTGAATATATATATATATATATATATATATAAAGGACACAGGTTATAAAGGACACAGGTTTCGTGTGTCACATAGCTAGCTAGAGGCGATGGCTTCTTGGAGCTAATTCACGGCAGCTTTCGTCCTAATTTTGGGACTGCCATGTTGGCTTGGCGATAACTATTAATTTCCAGTACCGCTGCCGTAGTCTCCTTTAGAGAGACTTAGAAATATTAATAACTCTATATATATATATATA
>NC_068986.1:98194099-98195295 GCF_001194135.2 Octopus bimaculoides | reverse complement strand
ATCAGAGTACAGAAAACACACAAGCCACATAGAGAACATTTTCCTTCATCAGCTACCCCCGTTTTAACATCGGCGTTTCGAAGAGCTGGGTAGGACGCATCGTTAAAACGGCTCTTCCCAAGGACCGCAAATTAAATTTGTATACACAAATTGAACCTGTGCCATGGAGGAATGTAGTGGCGGACAAAAAAATAAGACAGGAAAACAAACGGAAAAGGCTATACGGCCAGATGGGAAAAATTATGTGTGTATGAACGCTGTGAGGCACGAACTTGAAAGTGGGGACGAAATAAGTTCGCGTGTATATATATATAGTTGAAAATATGTGGAAAGACATATAAAAAGTGGAAGAGAAATGTTTTCGTTTCACATAGTTTAATATCTTTTTATAAAGAAATTTTTAAAAAGTACATACGTATTTTATGGGTGTAGTGATATCCGTCCGGTTTTCGCTATTTAAATTAGCTTTTCAAGGTACATTGTGAAGTAATCAGTTCTTGTGACAAAGGGGTCTCACCAGTTTGGTTGCTTGAAAAATAAGAATGAGTCTAGAGAGTGGACCAGAGCCAAACGAGCTTTACTTTGAGATGCAGAGTCATGCTGCATAAAGAACAGATTCGTTTTGCTCAATGCAGGCAAATAGCCCTGAGCGAATATTTCGAGAGATGCGCAAGAAATAAAACGCCGAATTTCCATATCTTTCTATTATACCAATGCAAAAATTCAATCTCCTTACAAGAACCCCTAAACAAGGAAAACCTGTTCATACAAAAGTACACACTACACTTTAATATACATACTTCATCACTTCAAAAATTATACTGAGGAGTTAGTTGTCCTCCTTGCTAAATGTTACCTACCTTGGTCTACTCTCTAGACTCATTCTTATTTTCCAAGCATCCAAAATTGCGAGACCCTTTGTCACAAGAATTGATTACATCATAATGTCCCTTAAAAAGCTAATTCAAATAGCGAAAACCGGACGGATATCACTACAACCATAAAATATGTATATATTTAAAAACAAATTTCTTTAGAAGATGATATTAGACTATGTGAAACGAGGGCATTTCTCTTCCACTTTTTATATATGTCTGCCACATATTTTCAACTCATAATTTTGCCACGTGATGTATACTGAATCTACAGTATTTTTACTCCTTTTATATATATTTATATTTCTCCTATATACATAT
>NC_068986.1:98191834-98193938 GCF_001194135.2 Octopus bimaculoides | reverse complement strand
TATATATATAATGCATTGAACTGCCTGTGGTCAGCTTACTACTTTATAAATCCGTCGACATTTCCAAGTCTTTTCATAAGTTTAATTTTGAATGTCTGAACAGTCTAGTTGTTATTAAGTATTAGTTACGGTCTTTGAGAACTTACGCTCTCGATACGAAATATGGAACTAAGAAGCCTTGGCAAACATCTCTTATACCTCTTTGATAATTTTTACGATGCAAACTATAACGGAATTTATTTATATTGTAAATTAAAACTAAATTTATTAGATACATTGCAGTACTTATAACGATTTAATTTCCTATTCCATCAATAATAACTAAGGAAATATACATTAATAAGCTAGTATAAAGATTAATAAGCTAGTATAACTACACATTAATAAGCTAGTATAAAGATGATCTGGAAGCAGTTGATCTTCCTGAAAGGCGTTCGTTCACAGAACCGCTTTAATTCATGTACAAATCGCTGAGGTCGACTTTAAAATCATAGAAAGACGAAAGGCAATCACATCATTGTTATAAGCAATCTTTTACTTGATTAAATAATTTTTGAATTCAGAAAATATCAAGATCACTTATATAAATTTTTTTAAAATGATATTTAAATCCCTCTTAATTACTTGCTGTGGTTACTTCCATTAACTGTTTGATCTGTTTGACGAACGGCAATCCATTTTGTCAAATCGAAAACTCTATTCCTGGAAATAATTTGGAAATCATTTTATACGTTGATAAAATGATGGTGAAATATGTTTGACCTATACGGATAAAAAAACAAACCTAATGATAACTTTGAAATCCTCTCCCCTTTACTATGAGCCGAGGATTCTGCTGAGACCAGAGATGACGTTGGTTAGTTCATCCTACATAACTTTAATAACTGTTTCCCTATCCTTAGCGGCGGCCTTTAAATACAAGAAAGTCTTCCGGTTCAAAGTGCTGTCACAAAACTAAAGACAGTATGGTTTTCTACATTGCTCACGAAGCCCACCTTATGAAATTGCATTATCTTGATATTATACATAAGTATCCTATTCCTTAACGCCAACCAAACCAATCGCTAATTACTTAATAACGATTCTAACCTGCGTGATATAAAAATTATATTCTGATTCTAAAGATCTCCCTTAGGCTATTCTAGCATTCAGCTAATAGACAAATACTCTGTTATACATCCAAATTCTATATTGTCGCATTAACCTGAACTGGATAAATCCGTTTATGTTACCACATTAAGCAGCCATACCAATAGAAAGAAAAACAGGATAAGAATATCGAGTGATTTCGCATCATTCGATACTACTATGAATATCCCTTGAGTTTAAAATATCTTCAAATTAATGTAAAAGCATTTTCAATCGCAATATATATGCAAATTCTTCACCAAAATCTATGTTGAGATATTTCATTTCACCACATTTAAATTCTAACTCTAAGTTTAATAAACATATGCACAATAAGCTTTCGATTAAAAAAAAAATTAATTAATATCTAGGCACAAGAAAGAGATTATGATCCTAAAGGTTTTCTATACACAGACATAGTGAATATAATGAACATCTGCAAAGCTTTCATACGACGACTTTAAATTATAGGAAAGATATTAAATATAAATTCCTGCACGCATTCCTTTCATAACCTTAACAAAATCAAACATGAGGCATTAGCTTCAGATATTTTATTCCTTGAAAAACAAACATGAACATCCATTGAATTGATATATACTCTATAGGACAAATAATGGATAGCCATTCAATCGATATATCATTGAAAGTTGTCATATACACCTTATAAAATTCTATACGCAAGAGCCAGTCCGAAAGAATTAGAATTCACATTAAAAATTAATCGATAGTTACAAATATCTTCAACTGGCCATATGCTGACATTATTCAGGAAATTCCACCAAACGCAGGTAACAATTTATTTGGTAATTTATATGATATTTTCCTATTAAACTATCCGTCTACATCCTTCCTACACATTTCTGACATTGTTCTTCAGTTTTACACTCTCTCACTCTGTATATGTGGGTTTGTATGTATGTATGTATATACCTATGCATGTATGTACGTATGTATGTGTGTATATATATATATA
>NC_068986.1:98186746-98191280 GCF_001194135.2 Octopus bimaculoides | reverse complement strand
TAATCGCCACAAATGTTTCAATACATACGGATCCTCGTATACACAGGATCTAAAGTTAAGTTTAAATTAAATTACGTAACGATTTACCTGTATAAGAAGATTTATATGTATTTCCTCAGGTGATATTCAGTTACCGTCTCCGTAAGTAAATCTAGCACGGAAATTTGGATTTACTTGCGAAGACAGCAACTGAATATCGCCTGAAGAGATACATATAGATCTTCTTATACACGTAAATCGTTACGAAATTTGATTTAAACTTCACTTTAAATCCTGTATATACGAGGATCTGTATGTATCGAAACATTTGTGGCGATTAAAAAGCTGCCTCACCGTACTTACACTTCCTTTTGACTCTTTTTACTTTTTACTTTTTATTTTCACAAACGAGGAATACCTAAGGATAGAATTGGTAGCATACCATAAGAATACTACCGGCTATTTGGGAACTCTAAGGGTGAACGAGGTCTATTTGTACTCTTATACGTTCTTAACAGAACACCTCAACTACACACACACACACACGCACACACACACACACACACATACACACACACATACACACACAAACACACACAAACACAACATACATACATACATATATATATATATATGTGTGTGTGTGGGTGTATATATATATATATAGTTGATGTGTGTTTTGTTAAGAACGTATTAGAGTACAAATAGAGCTCGCCCACCCTTAGAATTCCCAAATAGCCAGTAGTATTCTTATGGTATGCTACCAATTCTAATCTTAGGTATTCCTTGTGTATGAGAATAAAAAGCAAAAAATACACACACACACACACACACGCACAACACACACACATGCATACATAATATATATATATAAGTGTGTGTGTGTGTGTGTGTGTGTGTGTGTGTGTGTGTGTGTGTGTGTAAATCAAGAATTATGTTCACACTTGTTCCTGTAATTTATCAAAACAAATGCAATTGTACAATTACTTCTGTTTTCAACAAAGAATAATATCTATGCCATTTCGATGCGTTTCTTCAGCACACCTCAAGCATGCTTATTCCATCGGAGGAGAAGGGTTTGACTTGGTCGCACAGCCATTTATGCACAGCCATTCCTGCTATTCTTCGTCCGTATCAGATCAACGGCCTTGTAAAGGATGTTTAAGAGGGTCTAATAAGTAATAGCCGAAAGGGACGAGATCGTAACTGCTTGCAGGGTGTTTCAGCAAACTCCAAACCCAATTTTTAATGGTTTCTGCGGTGTGGGTGGCCGTATGTGGGCGTGTATTGTCTTCCAACAATAATATGATTTAACAACAGACTTCGGCGTTTGGTGCGAACTGCTGGTTTCAGTTTGTTCGCCAGTATTTCACTGTTGCCTACCGTGGTAACTGAGGACACCTTTCCTGGGCAATTTTCTGACATAATCGTATTAGCGTTCCCAAAAAGCATATTTAGCGTCACTTTATCTGCGGAAGTTTCAGATTTAAATTTCCTTTTCATTGGCAATTCCGGATGTTTCTCTTCCATGATCTGTCTTTTGAATTCTGGCTCAAAGTGATTGGCCCAGGTCTTATCTCTTGTGACTATTTTCGGCAAAAAGAGCTTCGCCTTCATTGTTGTAGCTCTCGAGTAAGTGTTGACATATCTCTGTACGAGTGCGCTTATGCGTTTCCGTAAGTTCTATTGGCACCCATCTTGTTCAGAATTTAATCATGCGAAGCTTATCAGACACGATTTCGTATGCAGAACCACGAATAAACTGCAGAGAACATACCAACTCATTGTTGGTTGCTCGTCGGTTCGCTAGAACCATCTTTCGAGCTTGTTGAAGCGTCACGGTTCTCTGGTCATTTTGAAACTAATTGATCCACCTATACACACTTCTACATGATACACCGCTGTTCCTGTATTGTGCTGAAAGCATGAGGTGAACTTGAGCCTTTGACCCATATTCAGAACAGAGAAATCGGATCACAGATCTCTGTTCTTCTTTGATGTACACTGCCAGCGGAGTGACCTTGTTTACTCTATTACTAAAGAAAGAAAACTGAAGCCATGAACATCGAACCTCTGTTATGTGACCACAACAGTACCACATCATACCACGCGAGCGCGGAAGGCAGTTCAGATAATTTAAAGAAAGTTTTGGTGAGAGTGCAGATGATTTCAGACTTCTCGTCTTCTTGTACTGTGTATGTGTGTGATTGAGAGAGAGAGGGAGAGAGAGAGAGAGAGAGAGAGAGAGAGAGAGAGAGAGAGAGAGAGAGAGAGAGAGAGAGAGAGAGAGAGATCGTGTACACACACACCGACGCACACTGACACACACCGACGCACACTGACACACCCCACACACACACAAACATATAGTCAGTTACAGAATGGGCAAACGAAATAATTCACTTCTCTATATTGTCTATATATTTTCTATAAATGCTACACTAAGATACGCGATGTTTCAACATGAGTAAAACAACATGAGTAAAACAACATGAGTAAAACAACATTCGTCCGAGGAGAGGGCTATTATTGTTTCCATGTATGTTTAATTGTCACCAGATTATAAATTAGGTTAATTTCTACTTGTAGGTTAGATCACGTTATCGGGATGATACCAGTTGACTGCAGTAGGCTACTAGCGGATGGTAGCTGCTATCAAGATGGTAGTTACTGCTGATTGCTGAATGCTACATGTGAATGCTGCAATTGGTTAATGGGAAGATCAATATCTGGCGATTGATGGAAGATGAGAAGTAGTCTCGTACTGATTCCAGTATTAGGAGGAAGGCCTATGGAGGTTTATAACGGTTTACAGAATGCTTCTGCAAACATTCTCGTGTAGAGTAAAGCATTGCCCTGTTGTTTTGTGTTAAATGAAAGCCTGTAATATAGTTTTAACAGCGAGAGTTTTGAAAAAGGACATTAAGCTTTGCACTCATTGTTATTAAACGCCAACTCAGCTTTCTTGTATAGGGATATATGAGACTATTTCAATATATGTAATTTTTGCCGCAACAATGGCGACAAATGGATGCTCAGGTAAATTCAAGGTGCTTTGTAGAGACATGCACCATATTATACCATTGATAGTAGCTCTCTGATCCAGCAGTCTCCAGATGAGGCAGGACAAAGGAGTAGAGTGGAGGAATGCATGAGGTGAATAAAGATTCTATTGAAACCGCTAACTGTAAATACGATGCAGTACGTTGAAGATGGGGACGAAAATTACTTTAGTTATGTTTAGCTAATTTAGCCATAAAAATTAATGGCAAATTACAGTTCAAAGGTTTCATACCATATTAAGTACAGCATTCCACAATTGCTACTACAGCATAAGGTAATAGTTATTCTATATTCTGAGTGATTTGTCATTGCCACTTAAATCATTGCTCAGTAACTTACACATCGTTGCAAGACATATGTACTTTTTTCTGACACTATGGCAAAGGACTGACACTCCAGTAGTAGATGGCAACACAACCATATTCTCCAATCTTGTGGTCACTCAACCATTCAACAAATTCTATGCTTCCACCAATCTGGTGGAATAGAAATAAGTCTGTTTTACTTCGTTTCGTCCGCTTCTATGTAGCGTTAACAAGATAGGGAATCTTTGAACTAATTCAGATCTAGATGAACTGGAAGAAAGTTTGATATTGTATAAACCTAAACTGTTGGAATTTGCTACCGTGTTTGTAAATTAGATAGTTTTATGTTTATTCTCAGGTTTACTAGTGTACAATATGTTGTCAAGTAGAATTTTATCTTTTAATTTTTGTAATATAGTGCTAGCTTCCTGTAAAGATTTGATGTAACGTATTTTTGTTTCGTTCTATACTTTGTGTATTCTGTATACTTGATTCATTTGATGCAACGTTTATGTAACATGTGTGTTTGTAGTTCCAGTATTGCCTAACTTATTTGTTGCATTGTATTTCTCTGTTAATTCAACAGTTGACTAGTTTACTAGCTTGTATGAAAACCGTTGTGAATTAATGTTTGATTTATTCTGTAGATTTCATCATTCAGTCATTTATTTGAAGACGAATAATCTAAATCCTCCGCTACAAAGTGATTTTACCACTGACATATATAGCTGTGCTACAGGCTATCTCAATTTAGTATATGCATTTGGCAGTGTCTCTTGTGTAAATGGTCATAATGCGTCTATTGTTTTAAATCTGAATAGTTATGTCTAGAAATGGTGTTATATCTGTATTATTTTGGATATTAAATATTAGGTCTGGGTTGTTCTCTATGTCCTTTGATTTATGAGGGTATTTTGATGTGTCCATTACAACTAATATATCGTTACGTATTTATTGCATATTTTGTATTTCGGTATAGTTTTATTGTCATATGTAAGTGATATAGGCCTTAGAGGACAACGTATAGCTACTCTAGCTTTTTGCTTAAATAGGTTGTCTTGTTGCAACAAAACAACCTTTTATTCGTGCATGCTACTAGTAGATTTTAATCATTTTGCTGGTATCATGTCGATTTTACTGTGGGTGGATACATACATACATATATACAAACATACATACATATATAT
>NC_068986.1:98185474-98186653 GCF_001194135.2 Octopus bimaculoides | reverse complement strand
TATATATATATATATATATATATATGCGCGCGCGCACACACACGTATCTAAAATAATTTCAATTGTTTCTATCACTGAAACATTAGTGAAAACAATTTCTACATCTCGGAGAGAAATTGAATAAATTTCTTTTTCTCTTGTAAAAGAGAAAGTCTTCCGATGATTTGATAATATAAAACTCTGGTTACTTGTTTGGAGATTTCATTCTAGTTGTAATGGATACATCCCAAGTCGATTGGAAATTCAAGCAGCATCTAGAACTGAACGTTGCTATTTGCTCACATTCAACTCTCTCTTTGGCCATACTGTTACAACACTCTCCTAAGCTCACCATGCATTTAAAACAAGGCGCCGTTGCAACACACTAAATCATACAACATAAAACAAAGCTTAATAAGAAAACAGTATCAGATATTATTTCTATGCTTTATACAACTCCCTTCAAAAACAGAATTACGAATTACGGAAACAATACTAAAACAGTAAACCATGACTACAATCAACATACAGCATGCACATATCACATCTGTAAATAGTATTACCTAAAGCACTGAGGCTCTAACGGCCACGTTGTGGAGGAAATATTCTTGTATGAAAATAAGCTGCTCACAACAAATAGGGTAGTCAACACACAGTAGACAAAATCATTTCACATCCTGAAGATGATGATGAAATAATTTGGAAAGGTTGATTAGGAGAGGATTGCTACTGGAATGCCATATGTGTAGCATTGACATATCTCCAAGGAGAGTCAGAAGTTGCTGTTCGGGGATTTCAACGTCTTCACGAGCCTCAATTTTTGGCTTCCTAATTCCCTCGATCTTAATCCCAGAACGACTCATCTGTCATCTGGGATTTCTTGCTGAACAAATGATTTATTTATAGTGATCAAATATTTGTATTGTGTGTTAGGTCGTTCCATCCATGATATCTACAACACCTTTATAAGTGCATGGTGTATTAAACGTCAAAGTAATCGGAGAACAGCGTGAAATGAGACCTCCTTTACTTTCTTTAGAATAATAAAGTTTCGAGAATCATTCTTAGAGTAGCTAGCGCAGTACTCCTTGTTGAGTTATTACTTGCGATATTCTGCCAGCTAGGAAACAAGCCTGGACTTTACCTATACCATTCCCTAAATTTGAACATATGTATATATGTATATATATATATATATAT
>NC_068986.1:98183395-98185251 GCF_001194135.2 Octopus bimaculoides | reverse complement strand
ATATATATATATATATATATATATATATATATACACACACAGACGGATGCATGTATGAATGTATGTATGTATGCATGTATGTATGTGTTCATATATATACATATATATATTTTCGATCAGCTCTCCTGCGAGTTAACATGGGATCTCTCGACGACAATGTAACCTTATTTGACTAAGGTATCTTTGGCCAGATGATGAAGATTAAGGATGTATTTAGCTGAAGTGGCGGACTGGATGCTGTCTGAATACTGGGAAAGAGTTACCGCTATCGTTACGATTCATGCCGGATGTCAAAAGGCCAGTATCATTACTGCTTCTCAATGTTCTATGGATACTCTAACATGTGTAAGGCATAACATGGAGAGTTGCAACGGAGGCTAGTCACTCTCGGTGGATGTCAGTTTTCTCTGAGTGTCTGTTGGCACTCAGTAATGATGCTTCCACCGGAATCTGGGAGCAATTCGTAACTTGTGTTGAGGAGTTGGTTGACTATATCAGATCGCGTAAAAAAGGGGTTAGCTCTTCTACCTACCCTAAGACAAGGGGAAAACATTCTGAATCATAGATAGGTTCACTCATATCAAATTAGAAATCGAACATCTAAAGAACGCTACGTTATACGAAAATGCACACACCACACCTAGACAGCTTAAAACCAAGATTAACGCCAGCTGGACCAACATTTGCCACAACAGAAGGCTCTCTAAGAAGACTAGATTCAATTTCACATCTAACATACCTTGTACCTTCTCGTATTGTTCGAGTCTTACCCAACAAGTTCCTTTAAATTTATATCACAAAATGCTTCATCAAAACTACCTCATTTTAATACACATGCACACGCACACGCATGCACACACACACACACACACACACACACACACACACACACATTATATATGAGTTGTCTTGCTTGACTATGACTTTCAGGTGTTTTTTGCACCAGGTGCATAAAAAATATATTCTCTTACGCCTAATAACCGTAGTGGACCCACGAACAACCAATACACTTTACCTTGTGTATGTGCGTCCGATTTTCTTTATATACTTCGAGCTGCTTCCAATTCCTATTTGCATTTTTTTTCCGTGCTACGAAAGGTTGGGATATGCTAGCGGATGGTGTCTAAATCAATTAATATATAACCATAGTCAAACCAAAGAGGAAACATCGATGTCTGTCGCTCCGAGAAAGGACCTGATGAGTGTTGTCTAGTTTGACTGTGATTACTTTGTGGTGCGTTTTTGTTTTTACATCAAGGACACAGAAAACATATTCTCTTACACCTAAAAACCCAACAACATACATACTTTGTGTATATGCGTTCCATTTTGCTCATACACCTCGAGCTGCTTCAAATTCATATTTGAATATATATAGATATATATTGTTTATTCTTTCAGTTGTTTCAGTCACTTAACTGCGGCCATGCTGGAGCACCACCTTGAAGCGTTTTATTCGAAGAAATCTACCCCAGGACTTATTCTTTGTAAGCCTAGTAGTCATCATTCTATCGGTCCCTTTGCCGAAACACTGATCTCTGGGGACGTAAGCAAACCAACACCGGTTCTCAACGGTTATTGGGAAACAAACACAGACACAAAGCCATACACACACACACACACACATATACGAGGGGTTTCTTTCAGTGTCCGTCTACCAAATCCAATCACAAGGAGTAGGTCAACCCGAGGCTTTGCTTTAGTCGAGAACACTTGCCCAAGGTCCCGCGCAGTGGGACTGAACCTGAAAACATATAGTTGGGAAGGAAGCTTCTTGCCACACAGCCACGCCTGACTTATATATGAATGTATAAATATAAGTATATATGTATGTATGTATATATATATATATATAT
>NC_068986.1:98179804-98182577 GCF_001194135.2 Octopus bimaculoides | reverse complement strand
ATATATATACATATATATGGATGCCAAAGTATATAAAAAGAGTTTAACATTTATATAAAGGATCGCTCCATGCTTCTTAGTAGAGTACATATTGTCTTTCACATGAAAACATTGACAGTCACTTCAAAGTTTCGACTCGCTTGCCTTCATCAGACTTTTGTGTAATGTATATGTATATACATGCATACGTACACACATACAGGTGCATACATACACACACGCACGCACACAGACATGCACACAAACACACACACGCAAGATCTTAATGTCACTCTGTCGAAATAGGTTGAGGGGGAAAATGTATTTATTTGAAAAAACGAAAGGAGCTCAGAACCAGCAGGAAATTAGAAAGGAAATAACTTTAGATTAAAAGTAGCCAACACTTCATACGCATCATGGATAAGTACGCATCAAATATCTAATATATTAGTAACTAACAGTAAATTGAAACAAATATAGAGTAAAAGTTCATTAAGTTAGACAAATGGCATTCGCTGCATATGAGCAATTAGGTTAATGTAGCACATAAAAGGGACTTTGATAGTAACGTACAACGAAAAATATAACGCACAGAGTAGTTGAAAGTGTGAAAGACAATATTATGTAAGATTACTAATTGTAAAAGCCATAGAATAAATAGATGAGTTATACCATTGAATAATATAGACAATTGTTCACTGACTATGCATTGAAGAAATACGAAACTGAGCAGAAATACAGTTCAACTATTGAGATCAAACGTTAGTGTCAAATACTTAGATTAGAATAAAGAACAGCATAAACATTATATTTACCCCAATTTTTACATAAAAAGCACGAAGCTGGAGACATGATTATCGGTGCAGTACTTTGTGCAAATACTTAATTAATTACTGAAATATATGGAGAGAAGCAATGACAAAAAACGGCAAACATTAAGTGTACTTGAAACACAGCAAGTTGTAATATAAAGTACAGAGAAGTGCACTGATTTGTTATTACAAGTAGTACATTTCGAAGATAAAGAGCTTACAGTAATCTCAGCATTAGTTTTGAGCGTTGGTGTAGAAAAACTAATGCAAATAAAAGAACCACCACCACCACCACCACCACCACTGCCACCACCATCGATCACACTCCTGCAAGCTCACGAAAGCTGTAATAGATGTGTATGAATGTATCTTTCAATAATTGACATCCACCAGTCTGGAAAAGTATTGAATGCCGGTCGCGAAGGAGAATAAAGAGATTTTTGATAAGCATGTGACGTATGTGAAATACTGCACCAGCCGCTGGTAAATTTTATGTATATATGTATATTTATATGCATGTGCATATTAAAATCTTTTGTACTTTAGGCACAAAGCCCCAAATTAGATCGACTCCAGTACGCACCTGGTACTGATTTTATCGATCTCGAAAGGCTGAAAGGCAAAGTCGACTTCGGAGGAATTTGAACTCAGAACACAAAGAAAGATGAAATACCGCTAAGCATTTCGCCCTTTGTGCCAACGACTCTGCCAGTTCGCCGCCTTACTACACACATTTAATGAGCAATAAACATTGTCTCCAAACTTTGGCACACGGCCAGTAATTCGGGGGAATGTGTAAGTCGATTACATCGACCCCCAGTCCACAAGTAGCACACATTTTATCGATTCCAATTTGATGAAAAGCAAAGTCATCCTCAACGGAATTTGAACTTCAATAAACATTTTGCCCGGCATGCTAACGGTTTTGCCAGCTCGCCGACTTATGTTTACTGAAATATTGGATCTAAGCGATACACTAGGAACTAAATTGTGAGTTGTATTTTGGGGAGTGAATATACAATTGGTTTATGTCTTTAAAACTATTATTGAATTCGTTTTTGAGATAAATATATTCAAAGGATAAGGGTTACTATAAAAGTTCTCATCTGCGAGTTGATACGTTTTAATACTTGGGTGTCTGAACTCTATCAACGTTATTGTTGGGTAAAGAACGACTGGTATTGTCCGATGACAGAAAGCACACATAGCGCAAATACATAAGATATAAGACATCTCAACCTAATATTTCGCGAATCGACAACAGCGGACAAGTAATTGAACAATTCACTCCAAAATGATGCAAGTCGCAGTTATTCGCATTTGAAAGCAGAAAATAGTGTTCTATACGTTGCTCAAAGTATTCTGCCTATTCGACAGAATATTGCATTCACGCACACACACGCACACACACACACACACACACACACACACACACACATACACACACACACAAACACAGACACACAGACACACACACACAAGCAAACAAGCACTCCGAACACATATGCGAACACTGATACACACACACGTATATGTACATCCATATCTATATATATATCAAAAGGACCAATGCCCCTTCCCGAGTCAATGTCTCAAAACGCCGCTCTCCTGGATTACTTGGCGTATTTAGATCAATCCTCATTCTCCTGGACGAGATGGAAGTCCAGCACAATTTGTCCAAATGAATGGAAAGGGGCAACGTGAAATGAATTGAATTGTCCAATGCGCGATTCGGACCGCAATGTTACAATCTGGAGTGCAACACTCCAACCAATAAACCACGCACATCCGCATACGCAAACACACATGGAAATATTTACACTTATATATGTGTATGAAGGTAGCGTAAAGTCGATATGGTAAATCTGTAATGTAGCGGCAATAGGACCCACATTTGTGGAAATTAGAATCAAAGTCACACCAATAAATCGAAAATTATGAACCAAGAAATGAGAAGCAGATGTATATATATATATATATAT
>NC_068986.1:98167246-98179704 GCF_001194135.2 Octopus bimaculoides | reverse complement strand
TATATATATAAAGATACATATAAATACATACATACACACATATAAATATACACTGTTTATATCAAGGAATGTGTTTGAGCGTGTGTGTGTACGTGTGTTTATTTACGTCTCTCTTTAAACTTTGGACTCACTTCACTAATGGTTTTTAAAATATAATGTGCAGAAATATATAAAATATTTATGAATACATTGATTTATATGCTAATGCAACGATTTAATTCAAATATGTATAACATGCTTTATAATTTTGCCGATATTCTTTTTTCCGTTTAATTATTTTCAGTCGAACTTATTATATATGCAGCAAGTGTTTGTCTCGTATGCATTTGGTTATGAAAACTTTATCTAGTCTAGCATTGCATTTTTTCAAACAATTAATTACTCCTATTAATCTTTAATTCTACTTGAAATTAAATTATGAATTGAGTAGCATATACATTTGATGTTAAGTACAATGCAATTTTTGAGTTGTTGCATTGGTTTATATATTTTTATTTGATTGACGTATTAGCGTCAAAACTTTTTAATGTAAATATGGCGAATTCCTTCCTTTCTTAATTATTTTTTTTATCATTCATCAATTACTGGAATTCACCAATGGGGCATCACATTTAAGGATTTTAATCGAGCAAATCGACACCAATATTCATTCTTAATGTTTGGGGCGTAATCTATTGGTTTCTTTAGCCTAACACCGAAACAAAAAGGATGTAATAAACATAACACCGGTTGTACGAAGGTGTGAAGTTTGTGGCTGGGTAGACACATAGTCATGAACACATACATCCTTGTGTGTATGTATGTATGTATGTATGTATGTATGTATGTATGTATGTATGTATGCATGTATGTATGCAAGTATGTATGTGCCTATATATATATATATATATGCAGTGAGATGGACTGCGAAACCATGTCTTTGGGAAGCAAACGTTCTACCGCGCAAACATTCTTGCACTGAAACTCTTTTACTTGTTTCATTCATGGAAACACACAACCATATAAGGTATGTTGAAGAAATCAACCAGAGTACTTATTTTAAATATACCACTTACCGATTTCTTTGGCCGACCCGCAAAGTAATAGGGTTGTGAAGAATGGAACATTGGTTGTTATTTGTGGGTGAGATGTGTGTGTGTGTGGGGGTGAGATGTGTGTGTGTGCGTGTGCGCGTGCACGACAGTTTGACAAAGTTTACGATTTGATTTACTCAGAGGGCATTTAACCGTTGTTTTGCGCAGTGGTATTCAAACAAAAACCATGTAGTTGCGAACTAAACGTCTAAACCACAGACCCATTCTCGAGTGCTAATGTAAGGTATCGTCTCTTCATTTTCTTTCTTTCAATTCTGTATTTCTCGTTATATGCACACACTAGCCGTCAATAAAGTATACTCTTATCTTGATGTTCTATTATTGAAAATATGGACGGTAACATTCGTTACGTTGAAATTAAAATTATTTTTGTAATGATGTTAATTGAAGTGACGCTCTATTCAGTCATTTCATCTAATTTACTGTGACCCGGTTATAAAAATTTGGAAATCTATTCATTTATACTTTGCGGACTGCAAAAGGCACACGGTATGTAGTGAAATAGTGAAGTTGTTTTTAGTGTTTTCTTTAATAATAATAATGATGATGATTTCTTTATTAACAAGGGTTTACATTAAAAAAAAAAACATTATGGAAAGTACAGGACTAAAAAACAATGTGTGTGTGTACCTGTATGAGTGTGTGTTGCGAGAGTTCTGCGTGTAAACAAGGCCAATGAAATTTTTACAAATCAACAATCTGTGATCCTCAATAGGGAGTAGACGCTCGAGTACTGCTCATGGAGAAACCCCATAAAAAACCACGGGGACTTTGATTTATGGGGCAGGTGCATTTTCCCTTTCCTTTTTTTCCCCCAAATACAGGCATATGCTCGGAGCAAGCCACTTTCATCCACCTTTCACTAAACGGGCTAGAAGACAACACTTCCCTCTCTACTTTTCTTTTCCTTGTCAAGTGAAACTTGAAGAAGGTGGTCAGTGTTTGGGCAAAGAAGAAACTGTTAGTCTTTAGCTCGTTCAATCTCGTCCACTATACATCCTCTTTTGTCAAGGTCACCAGGCATATAAACACAACTTTTCCTTCTCGGTTAAAGGAAGGCGGCGGGCGATTTCCACGATGGATTCAGTTGACAGCGGGATCCGTCCCACACACGACAGCAGGTGTTGGACATAAACCTACAGGTCAGCAATGCTCGAGCATAGGACAAGTGCATGTAGGACCGTTTCGTTGTCCTGCGCGCATCTGGGACATGCTCGGCTGACGGCACTTCGTGCCTGTAGAGTTTATCAAGAACAAGCATAGCTCCCTTGTAGCACTGCCAAGCCAGAGATTTTTGGAAATTATCCATCGGTCCCGGGTCGAAAGTTCTCCGGAAAAGAGAGGCTAACAACAGTAACAACAATCAGCAAAAACACCAATGATAATCCTTTGTATTATATGTAGAGGGTCTGAAATTTGGTGGGAGAGGTCTAGTCGATTACATCGAACCCAGTGTTTCATTCGTACTTAATTTATTGACCCCCGGAAGGAGGAAAGGTAAAGTCAACCTCGGCTGAATTTGAATTCAGAACGTAGCACCGGGCGAAACACCACTAAGTATTTTGCCTGGCGTACCCACGATTCTGCCAGTTCGCCGCTTTCTTAATAATAATAATAATAATAATAATAATAGTAATAATAATAATAATAATAATAATAATAATAATAACAATAAAAATAATCAGGGTAAGGGTAATACTCAAGAGAGAGGTGAATGCAAGAAACAGGATCGAAGCCATCAACACTTTAGCCATACCAGTCGTAACTTACAGTTTCAATATTATTTACTGGTCAATTAACGAAATATGTAATCTTGACAGAAAAATGCGAAGATTGTTGACAATGCATAGAATGCATCACTCTAAAGCAGATATAGAAAGACTTTAACTGCCAAGAAAAGTGGAAACCAATGAAAATTGTCACAATTGACCTAAACACCTACATGAAAATCTCTGATGACTGGATGTTAAAACTTATCTTAAAGCACGAAAACAAGAAAACATCATACATAGTAGCAAAACAGGCAAAGAAATATTTAAATGAATTCCAAATACAACAAATGACAGAATTAGACGTACTAGAAACAAGCACAGAAAAAGCTAAGCGTATGAAAACCCGTGCTAAAACTGCTGCCTTAGATATTCTCACTGATAAATGAAAAGAAAAACCTCTGAATTGCAAATACCCACAGAGAGCTAATAATGCTGATGTTGATGAAGCACTTACCTATCAATGGTTAGAGTCTTGTGGATTAAAATGAGAGACAAGGGTCTGTTACAGCAGCCCCAAATCAATGCCTACCTACTGGGAACTACTAGGTCAACATATTAAAGAACGGCATTGCCTAAGATGTCGTGTATGTAAACAACAAAATGAAACCATTGATTATATCGTCTCCATGTGCAGTCTTCTTGCGCCTACAGAGTTTCTCAACAGGCATGATAGAGCGGCACAATATATTCACTGGGTAATTTGCAAAAACCAGGACCATTCAAACTGGCACAAAGATAGATTCGAATAGGCCAGACATTATGTTGAAGTACTTCTATAAAAAATCATGCCTCTTCATCGATATGACTGTCCCAATCAACAGAAATGTAATCTGTCAAGACCAACCAAAAACTGAGCAAGTATAAACATCTTGAAATAGAAATTGGCAAAATTTTGAAACCGAATAATAAACAATACCTGTTGTCACAGTGCCTTATGAAAAGGGGCTGATTGCTACGTATCTTAGATATTAGAAAATCCAATAATGGCAGGAATTCAAAAGATAGTGCTCATGGGAACTGCTTCTATACTACGTAAAGTACTCACTGTAATCTCATATCTGAAAAGAAACATAATTTTCTTATGCATTCCTAAACATCCTGTTGAACAATAGTTTGTGCAAAACCAAATATATGGCACTCTAGTTATAACACCAACTTGAAATTCTAATTTCTTTTCTCTTGAAGTCTCTGGGTGAGACCGCAGACGGATCTCAAAACCGCCCAAAACCGCCCAAAACCACCACTGGCTACTATGTCGTAAGTATGGATAGGAAATTACGTGTGGTTGAAACCAACATACACCGCAAAATGTAATGGACGAAAAAAAGGGACGGGCAAAAGTCCTCTGGGACTTTGACTTCCAGCCAGATGATATAATAGAGCACCAAAGGCCGGATATAGTAACCTTTGGATGGTCAGAGAAATGTTTGATTACAATTGACGTGAAGATGGACAAAAATAAGAGTAAATGTCGACATATTAGCTTAATGTTGTGCGAGATACACTTTCTCAAGGAAAAGATGCGGTTGTCAAGTGCGAGACAGTTGATTGGAATTGAATAGAATCCTACTCATCCATTATTGGCTTAGGGTTAAACAAAACCGACAAACCCAACTCCACTAGCACCAGCTCTTCAAGTTCAAGCCAACAGCAATCAAAAACTTACTGAACATTATATTATATTATAGGTAATAATAACCTTTCTACTGGAAGCACAAGGTCTCAAATTTGGGGTAAGGGATTAAGTCGATTACATCGACTAGAGGGCGTAACTTGAACTTATTTTATCGACCCCGAAAGGATGAAAGGCAAAGTCGACCTCGGCGGAATTTGAACTAAGAACATATCGGCAGACGATATACCGCTAAACATATCGCCCGGCGTACAAATGATTCTGCGTATTAGATAATAATATCAAGAACACGAGTCGATACATGGAAGTACGATACGACGTTGGTCAACTTGTCAATTTTAAATCTTCTCTAAACAAGGAATTGTAAATCAATTGTAAACTACAACCACAACTAACATCACCATCACCACCACCACAACCGCCAAGAGCAACAAGAACAAGAACATCAACAAAACAAACAAAACAGAACGTTAAAGCGATTACAGCAAACGTCACTCATAAATCCCTCTACTGTCTTAAAATTGAACAGAATGCATTGCATCGTGTACAAGATACATTATGTCTAAAAACAAGAGAAAGAAAGTGCAAATTAGAATGTCTTAGTTGTTAAATTTGCCAGAACAGGATTTAACTGAGTCGAAACACAAAAGAGAGACGTGGTCTTCCAAGCTTCTGTCATACGTTCTTATTAGCCAGGGGTGAATCAATCGACACGGAAAAGGAAATTCTACACGGTTGTCTTACATACACTACGATTGAACAAAACGAGAAATGATCGCAATTAAAAACTGAAAATTAGTGCAAAGCCATGGAGTGTAAGGGAATATTCATTTCAAGCATGATATATTTTGAAACATCTTTTTATAAATGTTACAGAAATGTAACAATGAATAGCCGTTAATTAAATATAGTACAAAAGAAAATTGATTAGAGGTAGTAGTCGGTGAATCTATGTCCAGTGTAGTTCGTTGTTTCCTGCTTCAAACTTCTTCGATACTGGGTACCGGAACTGTTGATACCAGCCAGCCGGAAGAGCCTGTCCAGATTGGCAGCAGTAAATTTTGTTCTGAAATGTTCGTGGCTTGGTTCATTTTTACCAAAAATAGTGCTCACACAGATATATACTCTCAAAGAATGACGCTGTCTGAATAGTATTGCTAACTAATTTACGATTCTTCTAGTTGGATGAATATATTTTCTACGAAAGTCAAGCTCTGATGCATATTCAGAATGAAATTTCGATCTCAATATGTCTCAATCAATTCTGTTTGATAACGATCCGCTGCAGTGTCCACTCGAACATCAAACGGTGTAGGAAACAGTTTGATTTCATTTGCATTCAAGCGTAAATCACCAAAACGTGATGAAAAACGTTTTGTTAATTCTTAGAAAATATTCATAAAAATGCCTGTATCTTCTGTTTCTCTAATGTAAGAAACGAGGGAAGATTATGCAGTTCTATTTTAGAAGCTGGTATTCCAATCATGGCCGCTTTCTCCCAAATGCCACAACATCTCCATACATCTTTATTATCATACGCATTTTCCTCTAATGTTGTAAATACTAGTTCTTTAAACGAGATCTGTTGTCCACAAGAAATACCTGGTTGCAAGCCAATCAATAATGAAAATATAAAGCATGTACATTTTCGCTTGCAAAGAATATTTCTAATACTTCATACAATGCAAATATTGTTTGTATCATTGACCGACCCCTTTGCCAGTAAATATCCTAGAATTGAGCAAGATCTCAATTTTCTGCCACTATATAGAACAAAAAACAGCTGAAACCCTCAAATATGTAATATGACATTTCCTCATATTAATGTTTTTATAACAAGCTTTATCAGTTAGTATATAATTTGAAGGACTTGCTATAATGCATTTTTTCGGTCACAGAATAGCTGGGCCCAACGATAGCAATTGGCTTCTGAATATCAACTAATATTTCACAAATTTACCACAAAGCTGAAGAAATATCAGCTCCAGTCATCATAGTCTTCCACAATATGTGAGTTTAATTTCATTCACTGTGACAATACTGCTAGGTGCGTTTTTACTTTTATGATTATGTACTCACCACCCATAAAATGAAAGAACACGTTGAAGTTATTCCACGCATTCTTTGCTATTCAATAACTATTGTGAATATCTTGTTCATCAGTTATTTTGTTTTTTCAGACAAAACATATATATCAAATCACGTTTGTAATCAGAGACCTGCCGCGGATAATCATGCAAACCAGTGCATAATTAAGCCATCAGTTACCAAATCAACACTCCCACCAAAATTGAGGGAAGTGAAAAGACACCCACGTCAATCCCATATCCAATTTGAACCAACAAGATCCGTAGTCAAGTTCTGATCCTTATGGATCTCAAAATACCTTCTGAGGCCTCCGTTAGAGTTGCAGAACTTCTTGCATATATTGCATGGAAACGTGTGCACAGAAATATAGGCGGAATAGTGGGTGGAGGTTCGTTTTCCATGAGTTCTCAAATGCGATTTGAGCCCAGCAAATGAAAGGCACGGTCTGTCACAAACTGTGCACACAAAAGGATCATTGTGATTCACCTTCTAGATTGTAACAGTCTTCTTTAAATCTCTCTTGTTCATGTATATATTGATATAAGATGTTACCTTGACATGAAACAGGTTCTACTTGTAGTGACTGACCGTTTTGTCCGTTCTGTTCACTTTGTGTGTTAGTTAGTTAGTAAGTTTGTTTGTTTGTTTCTTTCTTTCTCTCTCTCTCTCTCTCTCTCACTCTCTCTTTCCCTTTGTGTTTCACTTTCTCTTTATCCAATTGCTTACTTGACTTACCCGTTCTTTAGCGATGATTACACATAACCAAGTTGTTTTAATACACAAAAATAAAGCTGTGTTTTATGCCCTGCATCGGCAGTATCAACACTTTCG
Source organism: Octopus bimaculoides (assembly GCF_001194135.2). Lineage (NCBI taxonomy): Eukaryota > Metazoa > Mollusca > Cephalopoda > Octopoda > Octopodidae > Octopus > Octopus bimaculoides. The sequence goes on along the minus strand of NC_068986.1, from coordinate 98,172,286 downwards.
TTTTTTCATTCATGTCGGAGTAAAACTCCGAAATGGATCATTAATTTCAACTGCTTATTAAAAATTGTAGATATAAATACCCCGCACCCTAATATCATAATTTTATCACTTCTGCACTATCCATCAGCATATATTGCACTACAAAGTTGACTCGACAGTAACTTAGGATTTAAGAATTCCTTTAAGTCATGTATTTACTTTTAATAGGATATACTTAATGTGCCACCATTTTTCGTAAGCAAAGGTTATTTCTCTTCGTTTCTTGGTAATTACATCAAGCAAGGAGACATACATTATATGCATATCCCAAATGTTTATCTCACACAAAAATCGATAAGCAAAATAATCGGTAAGAAAAATGTGATATGCGTGCATATGACTTTTGTTGATTTGCTTTATTTTTTACTTAGCACTAAAAATGCTTAAGTTAATATCTCTAGCATTTTCGCCTCAAGCTCATATTTTTTCTTCCGTATATGCTGTATGCTAGTGTTAGACTTGCTAGTGTTTGTTTTCATTTAAAGAAACGAATACTGGAAAATAGATAGAGAAATAAGTATCGGTACCTATATGGTGGACACTCAACAGTTGAAGACTATTTTAACGAGGTCGCTTTGAATATGCTAAAACAAATGTAGAAAAGAGAATTATATATTTCCCTCTACTTGTGTTGTTGCATTGCATCTTGTATATTTAAGAAATCGATGGATTAATACTCTCTATGAAAATCTGTTGTGCAGAAATACATTAACATTTGATTGGGATTCTCGGGATTCATTAATTAATTATTCAACATTTCTTTTTAGTTTTCATTACATATTTCAGCTAATGATATCATGAGTTAATGTGGTTACAGTAGTGAGTTATAACAGTGATTGTATGTATTAGAAAATGAAGCATTATTTAGCCATTCGCGATCGTGTAGTATATGAAAATGGGAAGCTTTTTAATGAGAAGACGGTGAGTGCGATAAATTTAAAATTTGGAAATTATCCATTCAAATATATTCAGTTACGTAAGGAATATGAATTGCAATAAGCTGTCAGATTATACTGTTTATATTGCAGATCATATTAAAATGTAAATTCTTCCTTTGGTTTCCCTCGTGGAGAGGATCAAGTGGTATGATCCTGATGTGTTTTATGCTTATTCGACCAATCCTAAGATTGTAAATCCTCATTCATTACCCCGTCCACTAAAAAGAAACCAAACATTAACCATTATCTTTTTAAAATTCTTTTATTGTTTTACTTGTTTCAGTCATTTGACTGCGTCCATGTTGGGGCACCGCCTTAAAGAATTTTAGTCGAACAAGTCGACCCCAGGACTTTCTCTTTGTAAATCTAGTACTTATTCCATTGGACACTTTTTGCCGAGCCGCTAGATTACTGGGACATAAATACTCCAACATCGATGTCAAGCGATGGTGGGAAGGTTAGACTCTATGACATACATACATAAACACACACACACACATACACTCACACACAAACACACACACACGCACACACACACACACACACACACACATATATATGTGGCAGGTTTCTTTCAGTTTCCGCCAACCAAATCCATTTTGGTCGGCCTGAGGCCATAGTTGATGACACTTGTCCAAGTTGCCACACAGTGGGATTGAACTAGGAACCATGTGGTTGGAAAACAATCTTCTACCACATAGCCACGATTGCGCCGATATATAGATGAAATTAGTAGACAAATATGTTTATTGTACATTTTACATATAACATAGTGAGGTGTGCATACTCTCTGAACACTAACAAGATATGAAACATGTCAGGATCATCTTAATTTTTCTGCGAATAATAGAATAACAACTATGTAGGTGTTATATTTTCTGGTAGATGATGTTTTGCATATAAATATTATTAATTATGTAATTACATCTGGTCATTTTCCCCCTCAAAACAATAAATTATGCATGCAAATAAATTTTACTCAACGATGTGGGCCAGTTGTTAATGAAAATACTGAATTCATTTGCAATATCTTTCAGATATGGTATGTTTCGAATCTACTGTGTAAATATGAAAATATATTCGAAAAATACAAAATATGAAAACAATAATATCTAATTTGAATGCAATCAAAAGAAGAGTCAATGCAATACTTGTTGCTTTTTGCAAGTTTAGACTACTTCAAAACTAAACCTTCAATAACAATTGCAAGATCTTATGCAGACAGGCAGCATCTAATGTAGTTCTGAAACGTTTCTTGGTGCGCTTTACTTTTGAAAATAATTGCTCAAACAAATAAAAGATGTTAACTATTGATATAATTTCTTTTAGCATGGATAGTGAATATAGGATATTTTTCACATGAATGAATATATTTTCTATTGAAGGCAAGAAATGATGCACTTTCAAACTGAAATTTTGATATCAATATTTCATCGACTGTATTTCAATAAATTCAATTTGATAATATTCCAGCGTAGTATGCACTTCCACGTCAAATAGAGCTGCAAACACTTTGAAAGCATTTGTATGCTTATAATTTGGAAGAATGAAGTGAAAATATCTTTCTTAATACTTCGTCAGTATTTAAGATACCCATATCTTTCACAGTTTTCTAGTTGAACATCTAAGCATTTCTCATTCAAAGAATTTAATAGATTTAACTGCGTTCTGAGATTCAATTTTAATATTTGTTTGGTGCTTTTGAATGTGTGTCGAATATGAAACTATGTTTAAATTGTTATATTGGCAGTTGAATTCCTTGTAACGAATTTCATTTGGATTCTCCATTTCTGAAGCGGTTAGACATCGTGACGTGTTTCTGTCTCAGTCGGGAAAGATTTCGGATAAACTTTACAGCATTCATTATCTTTCATGAGAACAGTTTGTCAGTTAAATAGTCCACATGGACAATGAACTGTAGTTCCTTTTTAAAATGTCATGAAATCAAGACTGCAAATTTAATCTGGTATTTCGACAATTTCAGTTTCATGTATCTTGTACTCAAACTTAATTTTATATACGAACATGCGTGCGTTGGTGTGTGTATGTGTGTGTGTGTGTATGTGTGTGTGTATGTATGTGTGTGTTTATGTGCGTATGCATATGTGTCTGTGTGCATATATACATGAAGATGCAAACTTTTTGTAACTTTCTGCAAGATATATATATTAAAAATTTACAGATATTCTTGCATAGAATTCTATTACGTTTGTTTTATCCACCTAATGCACACACATACACACATATACAGACAATGTATATAATGCATATATGTTTTTGGCTATAAGTCTTTATCCGTGTCCGTCTTAACTTTGGCACTGTTTAAATAGATGTTATTTTGTGTCTCCCCATCTAGCGATTTCGCAAACAATTTTGATTGATAAAATAATATAATACTCACTACGACATTGAAGGGGCTGCTTCATGATAACAGCTGTGAAAATACTGTTCAATTTTGTAGTTGTATATAAAAGAAATCAATGTGGTAATGATTCCCTTGAAAATTAATATCTTCTCAATAAATTAATTCCTTGAACTTTTCATTGAAGTTTTCATAAATAATCAATTTATAATGAGTTTTGTTGTTCAATATCTTTATCATTTTATCATGAATGGTGATAGGACATATACTGAGTATTCATGTGAGAAAAAGAAAGATATTCAAAACAGGAATCGGCAACCTTTTGGAATCGTTGAGGTCAATAGTTTATTAATAAAAAAGTGCTTCTTATAAATGTCATAAAGTACTTCAAATAGAGGATATTTCTATTTAAACACAATTTATATTTTTCATTAAATCAGTCAGTAATGCATAATAGTAAATCATTTTCACTTTGGGAAGGACGTGAATTCTTAATCAAAGAACTCAATTTAGTAGGCATTTATGTTAATTAGACCATGTTTGGAGTCTATTTAAAATATATAAAGAAGCTTTAAAAGATGTGTGTGTCCAAACTGCATTGATTATTGGAAAACTAAGTATCATGAAAAACTACATAATTTAATTCTAATGCAGACAGACGAATGATGTGTTGGCTAAAATCTCCATGTCAGTGTTGTTGATCAGTCAAATTTGACATCAGTCAAATTTGACATCAGTCAATTTTATCATCAAATAAATCTTGGTGGGCATGTGGTTTGAAAATAATTGCTCACAAAAAAAGTAATACCATAGATTGATACTATTGTTTACACGGATAGCAAAATTAAGATTTCCTTCCTAGCATGGATGTACTTTCTATTAAAGACAAAGACAAACACACAATCGGAACGACATTTTGACCTCATTATGTCAATTTACCTAGCTCAATCAATTCCATTCGATAATTTTCTGAATGTCTGCTAACTTGAGCTTGTAGACAAACCAGGAAAAATCAGTGAAATTACTGGAATTGTTTTTCTCTTGCCCTTTATTAAGAAATATGCGTAGACCTGTGGTTTACTCATTTTAAAATATATGCAAACATTTCCGAAAATCACAATGTAACCTTTATCACATACCTTTTGGCTTTCATATTTTACTTGTTACAGTCATTAGACTGTGGTGATACAGGGCTTGTTACTTATTCTCTTGTTCTATTTTCCCAAACCGCTAAGTTACAGAGACGTAAACACACCAACACCGGTTGTCAAGCGGTGATGGGGCAAAGACACTAAAATGCACACATACACATACGCACACATTCACACACACAAGCGCGCCCGCACGCACACACACACATACACAAACATACACGCATACACAAACACGCACACACAAACACACACACTCAAACACACACACACACACGCACACACACATATATACTCTTTTACTCTTTTACTTGTTTCAGTCATTTGACTGCGGCCATGCTGGAGCACCACCTTTAGTCGAGCAAATCGACCTCAGGACTTATTCTTTGGAAGCCTAGTACTTATTCTATCCGTCTCTTTTGCCGAACCGCTAAGTTACGGGGACGTAAACACACCAGCATCGGTTGTCAAGCGATGTTGGGGAGACAAACACAGACACACAAACACACACACTCAAACACACACACACACACGCACACACACATATATA
>NC_068986.1:98165591-98166913 GCF_001194135.2 Octopus bimaculoides | reverse complement strand
ATATATATATATATATATGTGTGTGTGTGTGTGTGTGTGTGTGTGTGTATATAAACGACAGACTTCTTTCTGTTTCCGTCTACCGGATCTACTTAGAAGGCCTTGGTCAGTCCGAGAAGACACCTTCCCAAGATATCACACGACTGGACTAAACCTACATCTATGTGCTCGGGAAGAAAGCTTTTTACAACACAGCCACGCCTGTCACTATACATATGCCAATAAAATTTGTATTGGCATTACAATATCAAGGTACTTAAATGAAAAGTGAAATGAAATGGATGTGGTGATTTGATAAATTAATCAAGATTACGAAAATGCGATACAAAAATTCTTTCAAATATTGAACCTTTGTGAACTCAGTGTACGGAACTGAAATGCCTTGTCACTGAGGGATTTGGTGTTCGCATTTCATGATGCGATCGAAATCAGAGACTGATGCGTCCTGTGATCCAGTCCCGTCATTCACATCTCGGTATGTCTTCATATATGTACAAAAGAATTTCTTTCTTCTCTAGTTCAGTGCCGGAATGTCTTCCCAAATTGAAGCATTCTCGAGAGTTTTAAATATTGAATGCTTGATTTCTACGACTTTTTACACATAATTCTAGCTTGACGAACGTAGCGTTTGCGGTTCTAATACAAAAAAATGAATTCTTATATTTTGGCCTGAGAATGAAAGATTCGGTGTTCGCAGAAGCGCATGCGTACTAGTATCCAATGACGTCATTCAGGTGTATTCTCACAATGTTGTTTAGAATGCGAACTTTCTCCTGTGTTTATTTCCGCACAGGAAGGACTCGTGAGTCTACCGTGTTAACGCAAGCACGCACGCACACAGACACACACAATATATATATATGTGTGTGTGTGTGTGTGTGTGTGTGTGTGTGTGCGCGCGTGTGTTTTATATATTTAATCTAATTTACGATTACACTGTATTAAGTGATGCTCCAGCAAGCTCCATTCGATGACTTAATGATGTATAAGAATAAAAGTATATATATGTGTGTATGTATATGTGTGTTTATGTGTATATATATATATATATATATATATATATATATTGGTATGTATATTTATATACACACACATATGTGCACGTCCCCCAACACATGTAATGATTGTTCTATCATGTCAGATGATAGACTTCTCATTATTGAAATGTTTACTCAAATGCTCGCTGTCAAACACAAATGTGCTCGGAGGTGACTCTTCAGATCAATTGTTGTTTTACAAGGTGTAGAGTAGACATACCTGACAAAACTCATCTCCACAATAAATTTCTCTCTCTCTCTCTCTCTCTCTCTCTCTCTCTCTCT
>NC_068986.1:98154620-98165368 GCF_001194135.2 Octopus bimaculoides | reverse complement strand
TATATATATATATATATATATATATATATATATATATATATATATATGTATGTATGTATATTCGTATACGTGCATGTGTGTAAATAGTAGCGTGTGTGTATGCGTGCAATACAGACTATTATTTTGTCTCTGATTACAGGAGAATTCTTTATTCTAGTCTGCTTGAAGAACTGACGCAAGTAACCAGGGAAAAGCGTATTGTGAGAAAAATTTGTAAAATTGTAAATTGGTATTTATCTGATTTTCTTTGACATGATATACCAACTTTTTTTACTGCCATTGTATAGTAGTATTTGAAATTTAGATATTTGCATAGACTTGGCTAGATAAAAATTGTGATTAATTTCTACTTGGCGTTTTACTGAAATATCTATTGTTTCGATTGTGTTAACCCAACCATGTTGGAATTAATTATCCACGGACGCATCATGAAAATACTTTCTATAAACACGCGCAGAAACAAATCTTTTATAAATTTTCAAAACCAAGTATACAACATATGTGAAAAAGACGATCTTTGCAGTTTTTATTAAACACATAAGCTTATAGAATGATATAATCGTTGATATTATACAGTAATTATTGTCACTCAGATCAAACTTCTATCTCTCAGTCCATACTCATTCTTTGATTTGTCGTATATTTCTCATCTCTGCAGTGAGGGCTGCTATATTGCGAGTAGTCACAGCATCGGATATGTTGCATTGCTCAGCCGTTCTCGCCGTCTGTACTCTGAGATAAAATTTCCCTGAACTCAACATTGCCTTTAGTACTTCGGAATCCATAAATGAAGTATCAGTCTTCTACGCTTTTCTTTCAATGATGCTATTGTTCACTTTGTCTTTCTTCTTTCTGGAAGAAGTCAGTTGTAGGATAACCTCGACAAAGCTGCGCTCCGCAAAGTCTAAAGTATCTTCAAGATAAACCGTATGTAACGACGAAGCCTCCGTAAAGGCTTATTTACACGTATTAAAGTGGAAGCGCAATGGCCCAGTGGTTAGGGCAGCGGACTCACGGTCATAGGATCGCGATTTCGATTCCCAGACTGGGCGTTGTGAGTGTTTATTGAGCGGAAACACCTAAAAACTCCACGTGGCTCCAGCAAGGATGGTGGCGAACCCTGCTGTACTCTTTCACCACAAATTTCTCTCACTCTTACTTCCTGTTTCTGCTGTGCCTGTAATTCAAAGGGTCAGCCTTGTTACACTGTGTCACGCTGAATATCCCCGAGAACTACGTTAAGGGTACACGTGTCTGTGGAGTGTTCAGCCACTTGAACATTAATTTCCCGAGCAAGCTGTTCCGTCGATCGGATCAATTGTAACCCTCGACGTCGTAAGCGACGGAGTGCCAACAACACTTATTAAACACTCAAACAAAGCTCTCTAATCCTTGCCAATCATACCTTCTGTTCTCATATACACAGTATCATTATTTGCTTTAAAATAATAATTAAAATATTAACTATATATTTTGCAGTTTATCTTCACTATGTTCAAGCTATAATAGATAACCAGTTCCACTTTTCCCGATTAATCAGTTTTAACCATTTTGAAGAACCTCCCATAACAAATACTTTATTTTCTCATTTATCTCATTATCAATTCTTTTCAAAAAATTAATATTATTTTGAATTATTTATTTATTCAAACGATAATTTAATTCAATAAATTAAAGGAAAATGATCTATAGGTTACTCGCAGTGGGAGCGAACATGGATCCAACATATTCGGAAGCTATTTTATTAACTCCATAGTCTAGCACGGAGCTATATTGACAGAAGTTTCCAATCTGCAGCAAATTTTAAGCAAGCAAAAGGATTTTGCGCTGACATTTAGTTGATTGCAAATCATACGACATTATCAGAATTTTGTTAAAAAGTAAATATTCTGTTATTAAACTTTGATATTATGGAAGAGTTATATGTTGCGTAAATTGCCTCAAATTGCTAAAAGTTATTCTATATATCTTTAATATCTTAGCTTCCAAATGTCATCTGTTTAGCTGAAAGAGTTTTGCGTTTCAATGTGATGATTTTGATTCAGATTACTTTTTAAATCCTTATATTTCTTTAAGCAGAGAAAGTTTCCGCCAATTTTAAGAACATTTTTACGTTATGAGAAGTTTTTCATCATTATATTATATATTCTTCTTTCTAGTTTCGTTTTATTTTTCATTACAAAGAATTCCAGCTCGCTCGTAAATCAGTAATGTTCTGTGACATACTAGTATAATCTATCATAATCTATTTCACGGTTTCTTTCTGTATCAGTTTCTTTCTCTCTAATCTAATGCTACTTCTCTTTTTTGTCATTAGGTGGTAACAGATTTCATCTTAGAATGTGGCTGGTTATAAATGCATGCTATTGACAATGTTCCAACGTGGCGGAAATGCATCAGGCATCTTTGGTAACCACTATGGGATGATTTTCATGTGCCTCCAGTATATATTGTATTTTAAAGCACAGAACCTCTTCTAGAGATGCTAATCTCCCTAATAATACCTCCCGTAAATTTATATTAAATGTAATACAAAGATGGGTATTTCATTCTAACACTACTTCTACTATATAAAATGGATATATATAAATATATATATAATAAAAAATAAATGCGGCCCTTTTAAAACCTAGCCAGGCTCATGGGCCCGGTTTCCCGGTTTCAATGGCGTATGTCTTCCCCGGCTGGACGGGACCCCAGTCCATCGCAGCGTTACTCATTTTTGCCAGCTGAGTGGACTGGAGCAACGTGAAATGAAGTGTTTTGCTCAAGAGCACAACGCGTCGCCCGGTCCAGGAATCGAAACCACAATCTTACGATCATGCGCGTATACACACACACACGATTATTTGGTAAGCGGTGCCGAATTATATAATTTGTAAATGATAATGATAATAATAATAATTTTTATGAGCTTAAAGCTTATATGCGCTCACTGTACATTGACTAAATTAAATAGTCGATTATATAAGCCCGCGATGGAAAAAAGAGTATCGTTTGCCGTACGCAAACCTTACTTTTTCTGTCGAGGCTTTATATGCCTCCATATTAGACTAATTAACTTAGTCATTGCACAGTGATCACTTATAAACTGGATCTAAACTAAAATATACACTGTCTGAATGCTACAATTCATTAGCTACTAGGACTCAAGATCATTATGAGGACTGGAGTTTGGGATCTGTAGCCTACTTTTGCGTCAGCGGGTAAACATTAAGGCAGGAGAAGCTTATCAAATCATTTAAATTATTTTAATGGTGAATCGAAATGAGTAAAAAAAATTAAATAATGATGTCTTACAACTCTTTCTGTGATATTTCAGGTAATGAATCAAGATTTGTTCTCCCTTGGTTTTGTTTTCTTCTTCCTTTATTTAATACGTACACACATACATACATACATACATACATACATACATGCATACATATAAGTAGTAAATAATATTTAATATACTTATACACATGCATATATGGGTACAGGACATCACCAACGGTGCAAATAACAACGAATACGAAACAAAATGAGTTAAATACATAAACAATGAAAAAATATGGAAAACAGGACAAGTAGACACAGAGAAAGGACCCTTCATCAGTTGTCGGCTGTGTATCTACTCCACGTTTCGAGTATTCAATAACAATATAACTCTTCAAAGATAGCTGCTCTCATGAATTCTAAAATAAAGTTTAGAATTTACGGAAGGTCAAAGAAGGGAACATACAAAGTGGAAACATACAGGAAAAACCGAAAAAAAAAAAAAAGATGGACGGCCGTTAGACCAGAATGGGAGGAAAATAGTGAACGCTGGGGGAAACATTTTTTGAAAAGAGGAAAGGTAGAAGAGAGAGAGAGAAAAAAACCACGTTCGTTCTTTTAAACGGTCGTGCAGGAGAAGAAAAGTGGTTACTTGAGAAATACAAAGATGGACGATGGTCACATGTGAGCAATGACTGAGAGAGAAGAAGAGAAAGAGATGAGAGAAAGAGACAAACAGATAGAAAGCGATTATGTGGAAGTAGTGGAGTTGACAACTCATCTAAGACTTCTTACAGAAAGTCATTCTGATGACAGAGAGTTTGCTAATTACATTCTTGATGTAGGAAATGGTAACATTTCTGTTCAACAAAATCTAGGTGAATTCAAAATCAAACTACCCAATGAACCTTGCCTTGAAAGTGGTACTCTTTCAGAACTATGTAATTGTGTATATGCTGACCTGAAAAATAACTTCACAAACCCTGTGTGGGTTGCAAATAGAACCATCGTTATTCCAACAAATGAAGCAGCACATTATGTGAATGGTTTTCTGTTGACCAGGATCCCTGGTGAGCTAAATATATACAGAAGCTCAGATACAGTTGATAATGAAACTCTGTACCCAATAAAGTTCATCAAAAAACTTACACCATCAGGATTTCCATCACACATTCTCGAACTGAAGAAAAAAACGATGCATAATGCTTCTGTAAAATTTAGTTACAACTAATGGACATCATTGTCAGTTTACATGATCATGTTCTTGAGGCTTAGGTTAAAATCTTCTCACATTGTCAGCTGTATGTGGCATTAGCTAGAGTTCGAAAGAGCGCTAATGTAAAAATATTGGTTGAGAGAAATGGAAACAGTATGATTACTAACAATTGTGTTTACAACGAAATACTACTTTAAAGCAAAATATGCTTTTTAGCAAGTTTCAGTAAATAGAATTAACACATAAATTATATGTAAAGTAGTATATATTTGTGTGGAATTAAATTGTTTTGGCATATTTCAACACATGCCGAATGAATGATATCGTTATATTAGATCATCCTATACTTGGAAGTGTTTGAAAAAGTAAGGAAACGTCATTCCTATGTATTCTCACTGTACCAGGCTTTCCTATGTATGTGTGTGTGTGTAAATCTCCATCTATCTATCTATCTATCTATCTATCTATCTATCTATCTATCTATCTATCTGTCTGTCTGTCTATGTCTGTCTGTCTGTCTGTCTGTCTGTCTGTCCGTCTGTCCGTCTATCCGTCTGTCTGTCTGCCTGTCTGTCCGTCCGTCCGTCCGTCCGTCCGTCCGTCTGTCTGTCTGTCTATCTGTCTGTCTATCTGTCTCTCTGCCTACCTACCTACCTACCTACCTACCTACATACCTACCTAACTACTAAAACTACCTCTCTCTCTCTCTCTCTCTCTCTCTCTCTATCTATCTCTCTCTCTATCTATCTATCTAACTAATTATACACACGTATTTAAGTTCAACCAATTATTAAAGATAAAGTTATGACGGATTGACTCTTTCAAAAAGAGAGACTATGAATGATAAAATAATGAAAGCAATATTTACTAAGCAAATTATTAGAATTGGGAATCAAATGTGGAAATATTATCGAGTGGCTAGCAGAAAAAGGCTAGGTTTAATATGTGTATGTGTCTGTGTGTTTGTGTCTAAGTTTGCCAAACACCCCAAAACCACCACCACCATTGCTTCACAACCGATGTTGGTGCATTTGCGTCTCTGTAATTTAGCTGTTCAGCAGTAGAGACAGATAGAATAAGCACTAGACTTACAGGGAATAAGTCCAGGGGTCAATTTTTCCGATTAAAGGGTGGTGCTCCAGCATGGCCACCGTCGAATGACTGAAGCAGGTAATATAATAAAAGAATACATGAAGAACGTTTGGTACCACTAAACCAAGAAGGTTCTTTGAATATGTACGATGTATTTTCAGGTTAAATAGTAATTCTTTTAACGTTTGTGTAACTGAGATATTTTGGTTGGATTATACAGTCATTGGTGTTACGCTACTTTCTATATTCTGCAAGTGTCACAATATTCTTTTCCAGGCCTGAAATTTTTGTGGGGAGGGGGAAGTCGATTAGATCGATCCCAGTACATAACTGTTACATAATTGTGTAGACAAAAACTAGATACATGGAACATTCGTCACCGATTTCCTCATCACTCAGTATCCGGAAAGTCTTAGAGGTTTCGCACTTATTCATCCCTGAGATCGCTCTAATCCGGCAAATGTTAAGCTAGGAGCATTAAGCTTCTGGGAAAAGCAAACAAATCTACACGAGAACGAAAGCAAGAATTAAAACAAGAACAAGAAAACTAGCAAGATACACAGACGAACGACAAACACCATTCGGCTATACATGACGAAAACAATTGTACATTTAGCAATAAATAAATAACAGAAAGGGTCTTTCGACTATTCGACGAAGGTAACGTGAGGAAATAATGATACAAGTGCATCAGAAAAAGAATTATATATATATACAATGGAAAAACGCCTTTCGGCTATACAACAAAAGGAAAATAATTATAGTTACAACATAAATAAATAAAAGAAATGGCCTTTCGATTATCAGACGAACCAAGTAGGTTGGCACAAAGGAGAAAAGGAAAGCCTTCACAAACCGAGTGGGAGTACGGACGAACGTGACCAACCTGGATGACGGCTGGTCGTAACAAGACGATATATACCTGTTTGCAAAAGTTTCTTCAGAAGAATTTTTTGGTTATGAGGATATGTTAATTATATATGTATACCTCTGGCAGAAACGTTAGCACGCCGGGCGCAACGCTTAGCAGTATTTCGTCTGCTTTCAGGGTCGATAAATTAGATACCAGATGCATACTGGGTTGATCTAATCGACTGGCCCCCTCCCCAATAATTTCGGGCCTTGTGCCTAGTGTAGAAAAGAATTTTATATATATCTATATATACGTGTGTGTGTAAACAGATGTGTCTGTGTGGATAAATAGATGTGTATGTATGTGCGCGCGCGTGTGTGTTCCATGTAATGAAACATTTAGTGCGTTTTTTAATGTAGTGAAGGGAATGGTAAACAACGTAAGACATTGATATAAAATATATAATATATATAAATGATAAAATATACGTCAATATAACGATGTTTTTTTGTATATGCAACAGTCTAGACAGCGAAGTACATCCTATAACCTTTATAGTTAAATGTCCATTATCGTGAGCTTAATAAATAAGTAATCTTTTGAATTGAAACAAAGTTAAAAATGAATCAGATATTGTATGTCTTCGTGCATATATAAACATACAGATAAAGACACACATGCATATATTCTTATTCTTATATTGTATTTTACTCCTGATTTGGTTGCGGAATCGTTAAAGCGCTAGACATATCTTATTAAACATTATTTTTTAGCTACAGAGGCAGTATTAATACCGAGAGGCAATATTTATCCTGAGTTAAACGTGGATGTTCTGTTACAATAAACTATATTGCGGCAATTACAATGAGAGAAACTTTCATAATGGCTTTTACTTGAAAATGCACTCTTGTATATATCGCTACCGTAGAGGTAAATCTTTATTATCTCCAGCGCTGAAACCACCAGATAACGTGATTTCTACCTACCTTGGTCTTGTCAATCATGGACATCAAACGCTAGAGACAGTAGTGATTCATCTTCACCTGTGACATATAGAAAAGAAGTGCCAGAACTGGTGTCATGATTAACCAGTGGGCTTGTTAAAAGAATTGTCATTAGCCACAGAGACGGTATTAACAGTGAGTGATAATATCTACCCACACTTAAATGTGGGTGTTCTGTAAGCGCAAAGCATACTGCGTTAGCCATCATGTGAGAAACTCATCAGCTTTTGGTGCAAAATGTTCTCTTGTTTATCTCCTCACGGAAAATGCCGAATTGATGTAAACAAACGCTGACAAAAAAAAGGACTAGTATCGAAAGGAGATACAAGGTAATTTCCTTCACAACCTTGCTACCAAGTAAGGAACCGATAAAAAATTACTCTAAATTTAAAAAGAGAAAGAGTAGGATATGCATAGGATCATACATGCATACACACACACACACACACACACACACACACACACACACACACACATACACACACACACACACACACACACACACACACTTATGCAGGAGTGTGCGTGCATTAGCAGAATACCCGGCTGAAATGTAGTTGCAAATGGTACAGGATTATTCTATAATAAAAGCAGTTTATTAAATATTCTATTCGTAATCGTGCTCTGTTGGTTTTTCTCTTTGAAAGTTATCTTCCATGTAAGAAATGAAATCGTTTTCCATTTCATCTATAGCGTCTTGCATCTACACACACATACTCAATATTTAAAGTATACAGAGAAATTTAATTGTGTAAATGATTTATAGCGAGTTCAAGAAGACAAGATTAAGTAAAATAAAGAAGACATGATTGAATTAAAGCAATAGGATTAGGTGAAATCGTAAACAAATATATTTTATTTGAAACGAATAAAAGTAGATAACATTTATCTTGTTTTCTTGAGACTCTTGAATAGTTAAAATAATTTGAAAAAATGGGTAGATATAAACGTTGAGAGATGAATCACCGATATAGATGAAATATTTTTTTTATTACGTTTGGAGAGCAGGATACACATAGCAAGCTATCACATTCAAACAATGGAACTGAAATACATGAATCAGTAAAAAAACGATATCACAATTGCATTGAGTCGTAAGTGATGTATTATTAGACACATACGATTTCTCGGAATTCTGAACACTCATGTCAGCATCTCGGGATTCAGAATACATTGGATGTTACCAGAATGTTACCACCGGTTGAGTATCCCACAAAATTGGTTATACACAAAGCAGTATTCTTCGAGATACTGTCCCAGTAAATCTAAATGATTTGCTTGTGACTTTCTACTGACGTATAAAAACTTACTCAGGCGTACCTAGAACTGAAGTCTTAGAATTGAAAGAGGACATCTATTGGCATGAGTGGAAAAGTAAATATAACTACAGCCTCATCTTTGATGCACACAGTTACAATGTTATCCTCACTTCTATGTAGTATACATTTCTGAAAACTCGATAAAAGTTGACCCTTAAAAGTCTCAGAATAGTCTCAGATATAGTTATAAATATAGTCTCGGAATGCTTCGGTATATCTCTCCCTCAAAATATCTGCCGTTATATTATTGATTTCAGAGGGCTTGAGAGAAAGGAGATAAGTTTTTTAGCTTATTCCCAATGCCTATGAGGATGAGTACTGCAATGAAAGGTTCACCTATATACTCTATGTCCATACTTGGGTATGTCTTTTCTGTTTGACGCTTGAAATCATTGTAATATCATTACGATATCGGGCCAAAGACATACTGGAGCGTTTGATGCGCAAATTATGATGCAGAATGTTAAAAAGAACACTATGGCATTTAGACATTTGAGTGAAAAATATTCTTTGATAATGTTGCATGCGACTGGATATCATGCTCCCTCAACATATGTGCAAAACATGCGTCTCTGTAGCTGTTATAAACATAGCCATTGACTTCGAAGATTTTGAAAAGAATTTGCACCTTGAAACGCCATGGGAAAGAAGTCGTAGATTGAAGCTTTCATGTTAACTGAGGTGTACTTATCCACATTTCTAACGCACCTGCTAAAATCTATGTAGGGCTTATCATCGGCTGGGAAATTTTCGTTGTCCCTCTTCGCTGTATATTTTTCATATAATAATATGTTACAGTAATGTTTGCACAAAGCGATCATACGATATACATATTGAAAAGGGTGATAAGCTTTGAATCATTTCCTTGTCTTATTTTCAGTTAAGCAGTTGTTATGGCGAAGTAACTCGCTTGATTAATTTCGAATAGCGTAGTAAGATGCTGAACACCGGGCAATCATTCATAATTTAGAATAGCACCACCAAACACCAGCAAAGCAGTTGTTGGAAATAAGATTGTTTTCTTTAGTAGAATTTACTATACTGCAGAATTCAACATTAATGTATCTATTAAATATATTCGTGACATATGGACAGGAGTATGAAGTTTTTATCCGTTATCAATTTCATGCTGTCCAAACAACGGCTAGAAACCTTAATCTGCTCCTGCAGTTTTTCAGTAACAGAGACAGCCATCTTCAGCCTTTTGAGTCTGTTTCACAAATGCCGTTAGAAAATATTCAATGCTGCTTTTGCCTTCTATGTAACTAGCGTTACTGTTGAGAAAGAAAACATGGAGCATGAAACATCTGGACATAATAAACATGGAGGAGTGATTTTCTCTTCCAGGCCTCAGATCAATTGTGATATGAAGCAATAAATTTGATTGCAGTGAATCTCTTTTCTTCACTCAGTCCAGGTACACCTGATTCAGCTTCATTTTCTCGCTTCATTATGCATGTGTGACACCTGGCCAGTTGAAATATTAAGCATTTACCAATAAAATCCTTTACCATATTCAGGTTTACGTGGGAAAACTGTGAGATTTGACGTCATACATTACATTTGGTTTCCAAGGATCTCCTCTTGAAATACTTTCCATTTGGAGAGGTATATAAGAAATGATAAATTCTGCGTGACCAAAAGGGCATGTGTACAATGAATTTCATGTTCGGTCATGCGATAACGAAGGCTAGCAGGAAAATGGGAACAATAATTGATAAAAAAAGAAAATCACGAATAAAATGTACTTTCTCAGTATCTCAAATTCTCCGTTTCTTACAAAGTTTTTCATAACACAAAATACATGTACATATGTACACGCATAAATCATACTCATAATATATACACACATGCATAATACATACACACACATATATACATTTGTAATACATACCCACATACATAATATACATGTATATATATTTATAAATATACATATATATACATATATACGTATACATACATATATATGTACATATATATACATACATACATACATACATACATAT
>NC_068986.1:98149582-98150315 GCF_001194135.2 Octopus bimaculoides | reverse complement strand
TATATATATATATATATATATATATATATATACATACAGAGAGGAGACGGAGAAATAGAATGAGGAATATGACAGAGAGAGAGGGAGAGATAGAGAGAGTTCTGCCTTTTTGTTGACGTATTACATATACAATAAACACACAAATACACATACACACACAGATAAACACACACATACATACATATACACGTGTATGTAAACCTTTCACATGCACACACTCACACACATATAGATAGAATACTTAACTAAAAAGCCTTAAAGCCGATGCACTAGAAATGTCGAAGTCTACTTATTGAAACGAATAAAAGAGTAACAGACCATAAAATAACTAAGATCTCGGTATTTTCTCTCTACTATGACTATGAGAATGTGACAGTCGCATAATTCAGTTTCTTGGCATTCGACACTCTATGCACAGACGACATTTTAGATGGAGATGTGAAGCTTTTAACTAAAACGAAACTCGCTGCATCTCTTATAACTTTTTAAACTTTACCATTAATCAAACTAGTATTAAAATCAATGGTGTCATAAAACAGTAAAATAGTTATTCTATTCATCTCAATGTTGATGATGTCATCGTCGTCTGTTATGTTATCTTGTCATATATAATATAGTATATCTCTTTATGCTCGTGTTTTTTTTAAATCACAATTTATTATTAATATTTAAAACTTAGGGAATGTATATATATATAAATATATATATATATATATATATATATATATATATA
>NC_068986.1:98146477-98149261 GCF_001194135.2 Octopus bimaculoides | reverse complement strand
ATTTTTAGTATTTTCGTTTGTGATAGTAGTCGAGTTAATATACAGATATTCGCATTTTAAAAATCATCTCTGGCTAATCGTTGAGAGGACGTTGGTGTTGCCTTGGCGGAGGTTTGCGCTCTCTGAGTGCTCTTGTTATTATTAAAACCCTATATATAAATTTGTTGGCGGCACTCCGCCGCTTACGACGTCGAGGGTTCCAGTTGATCCAATCAACGGAACAGCCTGCTCGGGAAATTAACGTGCAAGTGACTGAGCACTCCACAGACACGTGTACCTTTAACGTAGTTCTCGGGGTTATTCAGCGTGACACAGTGTGACAAGGCTGACCCTTTGAAATACAGGCACAACAGAAACAGGAAGTAAGAGTGAGAGAAAGTTGTGGTGAAAGAGTACAGCAGGGTTCGCCACCATCCCCTGTCGGAGCCTTGTGGAATCGAAACCGAGGCTCTGGATTGAAAACGAGGCTCTGGAATGAAAACGAGGCTCTGGGTTGAAAACGAGGCTCTGGAATGGGAACGAGGCTCTGGAATGAAAACGAGGCTCTGGATTGAAAACGAGGCTCGGGAATGAAAACGAGTCTTTGGATTGAAAACGAGGCTCTGGATTGAAAACGAGGCTCTGGATTGAAAACGAGGCTCTGGATTAAAAACGAGCCTCTGGAATGAAAACGAGGCTCTGGAATGTGGCATGTATATCACATCTGACGTTAATACAGTTTGCCAGTCCAAAAACCAGGATTGGCATATTTTTTATCGAACCTGCAAGATGAAAAGCATATTTGGGCTTGACGGGATTCGATCTGGGAGGTCAGAGATTCGGAAGAAACGTTTATGTTATTTCAGAACAAAATACTATACTATTTCGCTGATTAAGAAATTCAGTTCAAGAACTAAAGTATTCATGAGGCCAATTGTTCTACCCCAATGATGTCCATCTAACCGGCGGTCCGCTTAATATTTTCATGCTGTCCGCTGTATTATTTTCTGGTTGTATATTAATTTACTTTGATAATATATGATAATAAAATTATTCTCAAGGAGGACTATTTTGAACGGACCAATGAAAACCTCAACAGAGGGAAGTAAAATGAGGGAGGCCATGGAGTTTATGATGTAGAATGGATTACTCTACGATGTAGATTCAGCCATTCTGATGATGCATGATTAACAGCCATTGTTTCAGTTTCAAATCTTTTGCGATCGGATCAATATTGATTGTGTTATTCCCTAACCTTGTTTGCAATGCTAAGTGATTGGTACTTCAGTGTTTCTAGTCTTGGCTAAGCCTAATGCTAATGCTTTATGCGGAAGAGCCTATTTATTCTTTATTCGTTTCTGCTTTCTGGAATATTATCAGCATGATTACGTTATGATTTTAATTGTGAATTTTCATAGCCCATCATTTGGTCATGGCATCTGATACTAAGAAAAGAAAAATAACAGAAGAAAAGAGAAAATGCAATATCATATGGGCAGAAAAAATGTTTCGTAATTGAAATATGTAATAATATTATCTGCTTTCAAACATGAATCACAATATAATGAATTAAACGAAGAAAGAATGAAAATGAAAATAGATGAATTGAAGAAGTAGAAGCTTAGTTCACAACAAAACAATTTCAAAAATACATGTTGGGAAAACTGCTACAAGTACAAAAGTTAATTATTTAATAGCTTTGGCTCAGATGGGTAAGCCAATGATAGATGGCGAATTAATAAAAGAATGTATTGTAATTGTTTTTAATGAATATTGTCCCGAGGAGGTGAACTTATTCAATGAAACAAGCCTGTGTTATTTTCGAGTTATATTTTCATTTACTTTGATAATGTATGATAATACAATTATTCTCAGAGTGTGCTATTTTGAGCGGACCAATGAAAACCTCAACAGACTTGATGATTTAGCTGACAGTATTGTGGGTACATGTAGACTCGATTATCTAAATGTGTTCATTACAGTTTAGCTTTGGAGGAAAATACTGATCTAAGTGACACTGCACAATTGGTTATTTTCATCAGAAGAATTGACTTCAATTTTAATATCATTGAAAAAATGTTGGACGTGTGTCATATGAAGAGTACAACAACTGGCAGGTACATAACTGAGCATGTTAATTTATCATTAAAAAAGTTCAATGCTGACAGATATAAAATGAATTCGATTACAACTAATGGTGCTCCTGCATTAACTGGTAAGAATAATGGGTTAATTACTTTATTCAAAGAAATGGTTGATCATGATATACTTCGCTATAATTGCTTGATTCATCAACAGCAATTATGTGCTCAAAAATGAAATGTGAAACAGTTGATGACAGTTATTGTGAACGTTGTTAATTTCATCAGATCACGGGGCTTGAACCATCGTACATTCAGAGCATACATCTTAGAAGTTGGCAGTGAGTATAAAGACGTTATTTATTTCTCAAAAGTCAGATGGCTCAGTCAAGCGGTAAACATCTTATTTATTGCAAGAACACTGCAGTTTTCTCTGTTCAGATAGACAAACGATCATCTTTGGAAAATTAAAAATCATTAATATCTACAACTTTCTGTGAAAATTTTACTCTTCTTTACTCACTGACATTTGGAATATGTAAACATACCTTTTATTGCAACAACACAATTAAACGCACAATAAAAATTAAGGAGATTAACATCTGCCAATATATACACACAGCACAATTACGAAAACTGTAAACCACAGTAAAACCTCTAAAAAGAAAAAAAATTAAAAAATTCAAAAATTCAAAATTCAATGATGTAAACATCAGTATATATA
>NC_068986.1:98143780-98146222 GCF_001194135.2 Octopus bimaculoides | reverse complement strand
ATATATACATGATTATTTTTTCTATGAGTAATTAAAAACAGAAGAAGGTGAATTGCTTCTTTCAGGGCAAAGATCGGTGCTCTCTTATTGATCGCTAATAGTAGTAAACACATTTGACCTCTGCTGACCGCAAGGGTGTGACGCTTCTTTTTTGTCTCCTGATCGCACAGGAATGCGAAGCCCCAAAGTTGATCTCCTTCTCACCATCTACTGAACCTGTTTAAAAGACCACTGAAAGTTGGTCTATTCCCCAACCTGCTTAACTTTTCTCATACTATCCCCCCAACCCTCACATATTTATGATTATCTCAAGTACAAGACAAAGTCGAAATAAAACAACATTTAATAATGCCAAACAGTAGCTGGAGCAAAGAGGACAGACTTAACTAAATAACGGTTACACGTCGCCATGGCCACAAAGAGCAGTCACAACGATACAGATCAAAGCACTATTGGTAGTAACTGACGATGAGCGATGCCATAATGGCAAGGTTATTGTAAAAGTATTAATGGCAGAGTTGACCACAGTGGCAGAGACAACAACCGCTCCTACATCGGTCACACAGAGCTCAATATTAATAATTAGAATATAGCACAAATGCCTTACGAAACAAAAAGGAAAACTACAACAGTACACCAAATCGCTTGTCCTATGGTTAATCAGGGAGGGTGTCCTTCAGGAGAGAGCCAGCTTGGGGTCGAAAATTTATCGACCAGCACGAACTCTTCTCTGAATACGAGCCTAGATGGTCACTTGAACGGGAACTGCCCCAAATCGAGCCCTCCAAGTCAACCATCACACCCACTACCAAAAGAAAAATTTAAGATGATCAAATGGATTCGAAAAGAGTATAAAGAAGTAATATACGTCTATAACTATGCAGACTATATTTGGACGAAAACAAGTTGGAAATAAAAGACTCACAGATTGTGAAATAAGCAAGATCAAGCACGAAGCGAAAATGGCCTAAATATAAGGCAGAAAGAAAATTGAGAACGAGACGAAGAGAGCAACTCTCCACTAGTCTCAGTTCAAAGACTGCCATCTGATCAGAACACTCAAACGTCTGAAGAAATAAATTGTAATGAACCTGATAACGATAGCGAGGCAATGGTAAAGAAAAAATATTTGAAGACTACGCATTTACTGACGATCATAGAGAGTTTAAGATAGAAATTGAAGAAACTCCTGAATAAGCTTGCAGTTGTTAGACACGGAAATGTACACAATAGAGAACAACTTCACAAACTCTCGAATGCAATAAAACAGTAGAAAAATTAAAATTTGAAACTATGTAACAAAAAATATGAAACAAGAACTAAAACTAGATCTCACTGAATTAAACGAAACTATTTAAGCAGCTGCTAAGACAATTGTATGTCTCTGGAAAAACAAAAAAAAAAAATACAAATCTGAGATGAATTCTAAATTGGAAATGTAAAACTGAAGAAGCGATTGAAATAATGAGAGGTTAAATATTAATATTGAATGAATTAATCTATGGAAACGATGTAAAAATCAGAAATGGAAGAAAGATGAAGAGAAAACAGATTCTCATCAGAAGAAATGCTTTCAGCCAAAGAAACACTGCAACAAAGAGTTCAAGCAAAAGCTCAGAGAATAAGAAAATTTGAGAAGAGAAACAAGTTTTACAAGCAAAATAAGCTGTTCATATCCAATGCGAAAACATTCCAAAGAGAAATAGGGAAGGAGAAAATAACAGTTGAAGACACACCACCACCACCACGGTGGTGGTCATAAAAGCACTCAAGCAGGAACAAACATACAAGTACCTCGGAATAAATGAGAACTTTGATATTCAGCATGAAAGCATGAAAGAGATCAGTCGGGAATGTTACAGGAGAGTTCGAGTAGTCTTAAATTCGAGTCAAATGCACGTAACAAGGTGTTAAATATAAATTCCTTATGAGTTCCCGTTGTTAGTGACTGTTTCAATGTGTTGAAATAAAGAATATTGACAGGAAAATCAGTAAGCTGCTGATTTGCAATAAGATGCACCACCCAATTGCAGATGTAGAGTTCAAGGAGCGCGAGGCTTAGTTCAATTTGAAATCTGTTACAGAAACACCACAATTAGACTGGCAAAGTATCTTGAAACCGCTAACGACTAGATCCTAAAGCTCGTTGAAGAGAATGAAATACGTAAGAAGCTTCATTCTGCTATGAATGGGAGCAAAACATTTTCAAGTGCCTTTATGTATAAGACCCAGGTTGAACAGCATGATGGAAGTCCAGCAACTGTAGTTGCACGTCTCTCAGGCATAATACACCTAGTTACAGAAAATACTAAAGGACACAGAATGCGACATACACACTCATATACACATACATGCATTCATACGTGAACATACATACATATACATACATATACACACACACACATACATGTATATATATATATATATATATCTGTATATATA
>NC_068986.1:98142647-98143408 GCF_001194135.2 Octopus bimaculoides | reverse complement strand
GACAATCTCCTTGTTAAAGCTGGTGAATGCTGCCATAATCCTTGCTTTCAGTTCGTCTTTGGTGTTACAACCAGTTATCTTGGCCTCCGGCTCACCTGCACCCCAGAAATAATAACCAAGAGGTTGCAGTCTGGGGAGTTAAGTGACCAGGTGTTAGGGGTGATGTGGTCGCTGAAATTGCCTCACAACCATGACTGAGTTCTCCTGCTTGTGTGGCATGGTTCAGAGTCCTATTCATAGGGACCTCCAGCAGCCACACTCTTGACCCAGGGCAGCACTACTTCCTCCAGGCACTTGATGAAGCTCTCCGTGTTGAGTCTGAGGCTGTGTGGGCAGATGAATGGAGGCATAATGTCGCCATTACTAGTGATAACTCCAAACACATGCTGTTGACTAGATGTTTCATTTTTATCACTTTCAGTATATGTTTTGGAGGCATGGCAAGCCAATCGTTTTTCTGTGTTTACAATCTGTTCGTACTGGAGCTTCTGCCACGATTGTCTAGCAGTACAGCATGTAGTTTCCATATTTCTGGCAGAGTGAATTGTGTCATTTTGCTGTTTTTTTTTCTCTGACAAAAGTGCCCAACTGACCCTGCTATACTGTGTAGATGACAAAATCAAAAACAAACAATGTGCATGCAGGAAATAAAAAAAATTATATAATACCGACAATTTATCCATCGCAAACTCTGTGTGTAAGTGTGTGTGTGAGTGTGGGTGTATATATATATATATATATATATATATATATATATATAT
>NC_068986.1:98122289-98142637 GCF_001194135.2 Octopus bimaculoides | reverse complement strand
AATAACAAAAGTATATATTAGTATGCAAACATACATACATACACACACATACTTATACATACGAGCAAAGTAGCCTGTTCTAAAATCTTTAAACGAGATATAAGTAGTAACAATACTAGATGGTAACTTCTTGTTTGCCACTCTAACTTGGCTGTTCTATATAGAACTATGTTACTACATTTTAACCTCTAGAAAACGTCTTTTCCAGCTGGCCAATGGCACACAACCTGTGTGCAATGTATTGTGAGTAAGGGAGCGAATCACTTCCATCTAGCTTCGTCTTTACCCCTCATAATAATTTAAGTATAAAAGAAATTAAAAATATGACAATGGTATGCACATGTACTTGGCAACAAATACGCTAGTCTTTTAAAAATATTTATATAAACTGTTTCTGAAAAATGGTTTTCCTGAATGAGTACACTGAAATTTCACAAATGTTACCTATCGATATATCGACAATTTCAAGCCATTTCCTACATTTGATCTAATATCATCGTGACATGTTAAATTTCTTCGGAAAGCATAGATGACAGTTATTTATTTGCGTAGTTGATATATCGTGGTGTCATTTTCAATCACGGACGGGCTTATTATAATATTGATTTTTTTTTGTTCGTTATTAAACCTGCGCGTGTATTAGTCATTGATGTGAATTTTCAGCAGTCTTCATTCTGAAGGAAGTGGTTTTGCGTGTTTAGTCTTTAATATATTTTCCGTCGGTCATACTGGCACAATATTTAGAGAGAATTTGTCTTTGTATGACAATATTTTATCGCAGCATGCTCTTTGAAGACAGCTGAAATGAGATAGGTGTATCGTAATGTGTATAATCGAAGACAGTTTCATGGAAAGTGCTCTAGAACTTATTACAAATTCATGAGATATTGCTATATTTTGATAACCTATAATCAATAATTGTTCAACGTACGGTTTCAGATTAAAATTTTTGCAAAGCAAATTCAAAATTTGAAGATGAATTTATTAGACCAATGGCACAATTCCATGAAAAAAATATTAAAAAATAGCAAAGAAAATGGGGAATATCTCGATAAAAAAAGATGTGCTAGAATTTCACAGAGATTGATGTTGAGGCTTGTTTTTCTTTATGTTTCTGTGATTTCTTCTGTTGATCACTGAAATTGAAGTAACCATATACATTTATTAATTCCACGTCCAACTATGTGTGCTTGTATATCAAAGGTAAGGTCTTTTGTTAATACTGTTAGAAGTTTCCGCTGTAATAACCCTATGAACGTTAACCTTAGAGATACGAAAGATTTTAGTATTTACATCTATATAACGCTTCGATCATTTTGATGTCGAATCTCTTTTAAGTGACTTATATATGGACATATACATAGAATCGCTTTCTAACTAGAAAAGTTTATTTGTACTCTAAAGATATGCACTTTTTATACACTATGCCAGTGGTTCATACAAATTTGATGCTATATTTTAGATTATTTACGTTTAGTGTTTACTAAACCAACTCTTTTAACTGATGCATACACTTCGATTACTGGTTGAATTTTCAGTCGTTCTTTGGTTTAACATTGGTGTGGAATTTGCAAACTGACTTGTTATCGTTGACTACAAGAATGGCAGAATATATATAATAAATGCATCTATAGCACTCATGCGTAATGGAAGAACCAGCATGCATGAAGAGAAATAAAGTGCTCCATAAATTTCAGAACAAAATAATTTCGAAAATTCTGAATGTAGCTATGATCACTGTATATGCTGCAATAAATATAACATATAGCACAGTGGTTCGAAATACTTATAATTGATATGGGAGTAGAGTAAAAACTAGAAACATCAAAGTAGCAGCAGAGGTAGTAGCACTTACTGAAAATCTAAAGTGTTCGACAGCTTAAAATGACTGCCTTTTTGTAATCACAGATTGAAATAACTCAAACTGTAAACATGGCCTACTTTATAAGAGCCTTATTAATTCTCTTTCAAAATAAAGTTTCCTAGATTGAATCAAGTTCATTACTGTGGATATATCTAAGAATGAAGCATTTGGTGACGAACGAAATGCAAATATAATGTTTTGAAATTGTAAAGGTCCTTTCAGTTTCCTTTCCTCAGTATTTCAAATGTCTTCCACCAATGCCATTAAATGAAGTTGGACAGCCTATGCAGATCTCTGCTCAAAGCATATGTTGCCTCATACATTCTAACCATCACTGTATAACAAACAGAAAACAATCGGTGGTTTTTAGTCATCATCATCATTTGATGATTGATAAAATATATTTACCAAAGATCAAATTAAATCTCATATAGTCGGCGCTTCAGCATACACGCAGTGAAAATAAAGTCGATATGGTTGACTAAAACTCTCTTCTGGAACACAGTTATCTAACAGTATAAGCCTACCTCTTTTCCATTGCAATGAAGATAACTTTTCGGTGTTATTATGTTCCTTCTTGGGTATAGAATATTTGATAGAAGTATGTCTGGATATATATATATATATATATATATATATATATATATATATGAATATCGTAACTCAAAGATTTCGTTAATTAAAATGATTAAGCCAGTAAAAATGACTGCATTTTTATTGGAAAGAAGGTATGATGTGATTGGAGATAGATTTCGGTGTTATATTTTGTAGGTCGAGTAGCTAGGGACAGTTTACCGGGCTGGGTCATATCAATTCAATTACTTAGATTAAAAAAAGGATAATGATATACGCTTAGTATTTCTGAGTGAGTCGACAAAATCGTAAGAACATTTGAGACGTGAACTGACGGTATTTATTGCGCTTCTTCAACTTCTGTGTTCAAATTTTCTCAAGGTCGACTTTTATCCCCTGAGACCGATAAAACAAAATATCCTTTTCACAAAGTTTATGGTTGTAGTAAGTCTTGTTAGAAATCAATAATTTTCATTTGCATAGATAACTTATTACAAGAAATTTCTGTAAAGGTCAATACCATACTAAATATGCGTTTATCTAAGCTTTAAATGTGTCCACCAATTAATAAAGTGTGATTTTTGAATGAATGGTTGCCGATTTTCTCTCTTGAATCGTAAATGCGAATTCAAAATCGAGCACATATTAATGCACTTTTCTTATGAGGCCGACATATTTCCAATGGATCTATGAAACAGCTATTCTTTGCCATTCTTATCTCTTTAGTGTGTCTGTCGAACATTTACCTAATATAACGCTTGTTTGTTAACAATTGTTTGTTAACAATTGTTTGTTTAGATACTATACTGTATTATACAATATTTCTGTAGACTTTTAGTCTCCGGTATGCATAGACAAACATAATCGAAGATATTTATAAAGTTAATGTCATTTACATCTGTCTATAAATACAATATTGGCCAAACATTTATATAGTACGTACAACAATATATTATTAAGTTATCCATCATTTTCTTAATATTTTCAAGAGGTTGCCGTGCAATTTAAAAGCGATTGAGGTACTACCTATAGTTGTTTGACATATCACTTAAGTTTGCTAATAGGATTAATTACATTGTAGAAATAGAACTGGGATTGTACTTGTTGTAGAGGTCCCAAAAACCACCCTTTATTGAACAAGCCTTTGATGAAAAGCATACGTATCTTCCGAGTATCCAATGTGTCTCGACATTTTAAAACAGCAGAGTCTGATTTATTATACAATGTAAAGTTATTTATTATACATTGATTTATTAT
Source organism: Octopus bimaculoides (assembly GCF_001194135.2). NCBI lineage: Eukaryota > Metazoa > Mollusca > Cephalopoda > Octopoda > Octopodidae > Octopus > Octopus bimaculoides. The sequence continues at coordinate 98,138,943 of NC_068986.1, read as the reverse complement.
ACATGGTAAACTTGTAATCACTTCACGCCTAACATATAACTGGCAACAATGATTTACAAAACGAAAGTCGCAATTGGTAAATAGGACAGAAAACAACAAAGTCAAAAGGAAAACAATGTCGATGCTAATGTGATTGATAAATGTGGTTCGATTATATTATGTACGTGTTTCAGAGATTTACATTCAAAATGAGGTGAGGGAGGGTGTAATTAAACACACGATTTCTTTTATTTAAAATATTAGTGAGTTGGTTAACAAGTTGTTCTGATATGATTAATTAAAAATAGACTTCTTGTAAATATCAATGCAAAACAGAAATATCGTGTCGTATCTTGTTATAGTATTTGTGAGGTTAGATGGCAATAGCAACATCTATAATGATAGAAACACTAAAAATGAATATCATATACACCAACAACTAACCAGCTTACAACACATGAGCCAATGGACAACCCTATGCGTTGTTTTGTAGGTACCCTGCTAGAGATGGGATGTAAATCTTCCTCTAATTTCAGCCTCGAATTAACACAATCCTACAAATACATATGCAATGCTGTAATTGTATTCACATAGTTGCTATTGTACTTTAATAGGCTTCCGCTTGGAATCTTCTCTACACCATTCCGGTCTTTAAGTACATATCCATACATTTTGCTTTTCAAAACGAGATCCAATTAACTTTGATTAAGTGTTTCGTGATGAATATGCCAATTATTGTGTATAAATGCTGAGTATAAAATTTAGATATAGGCCATAAATATTGAGATAAATTCTTGACAAATTTCAATTCATAAATCGTTCAGACAGTTTACGTTGTGTTTAACAAGCATCGAATTTACAGAAAATGATATTTGCTCGAAGGAAACTAGAAGGCAATTACATGTTACACAATCGATATAATGTGATAAAGTATGAGCTGTTCTCCAATTAACGTTTTGCATATTTAATACTTAATTATTTTAGATTGCGGATGTGGATATCGTAGTATCGAAGGAAGAATTGATTATCATTATAAAAATAAACTTAATTTCCATTTTTTACCACATTACTTTTGCGGTACAAATATTCAATAGTAGTTTTATTCATTTAAATTTTATAATAATAATAATGGGTTACCTATCTCCCCACCCCGCTTTTATTGTTTAAACATTAATACAGTATTTGAGATATCAGCCTTATCGTGATATAAATTTTTCCAAAAACAAAAATGAATGAAAAAAAAAAAAGACGTTGAATATGTTACTCAAACAACAAGTTATTCTTGTGAATATTTCAATTTTGCTGCTTTAAAAGGAAATAGTATAGAATAGTTTTGCCAGTTCTATTCCAGTCTGTACCATCAAATGCACTATATCTGTATGATCGACAAGGCCTATCCTCAAAAATATTCCAGTCGTTATTATCTGTCATTGTGTATATCTCTTAAGACAATGTCTATGTCGTTTCATTTCGAAGACGATATCGTGTGGTTTGAGGTAAATTTGATTGTTATTTCTTGCAAGTCGAGAAAGCAGTTATTGGTCCATGATTTATGTCTACATTATGGTGTTATACTCAATCTATTTCTTAGTTTAACGCCAAGATTAGTTTCTCTGTGCCTTTCGGAAGAGGCATAGAGGTGCAAGCATACATAGAGGTCTCGAGCCCTATCTGAAGATGTTAACGGTCCCTACGTTCTCTTCATCAGTGTATGAGATTGTGCAGAAAGGTAGTGAATATGGCCCTTCTTTCTTTTATTGATTTATCTAACAATATACATTATACAAACGGATTAATTTTCTTTCAATGCATATTTGTGGAAGTATTGATTTCTCTCTTTGTTTATCTACTGAATACAATTCTGGTCGTTTTAACTGTAAATCTGTTTACTGAGTGTTTTATGCATCATAAGATTATGACTAAGTTATAATTATCAGAACTACATTGCACGTAAACATGACTATGGGGTTAATATGAGGAATTGGCAATCATGTGGTTCTTGTTTCAGTTCTACTGTTTTTGGAATGCCTTCTACTATAGTCTTGAGTAGTGTGTGTGTTAAGGCGTATGGCTCAGTGTTTAGAGCGTCGGACACACACTCATGAGGTAGTGAGTTCAATTCCCAGACCGGGCCGTGTGTTCTAATCTTGAGCAAAACACTTTCACGTTGCTACAGTTCATTAAGCTGTAGAAATTAGTTGCGACGTCACGGGTACCAAATGTATATCTATGTGTGTGTGTATACGTGCGTGTGTGAGTCTGCGAGAAATGGTGATGAATAGGCAGAAGTACTAATGAGTCTGATAGAAAACCTTGCGCTAATTATTTTGGCTACTTCTTAATTTTTGCTTTTTATTTCACCTTTAGCAAGACCAACTATTCTTTATAGAACACTCCAGCTTGGTGAGAGGGAAAAACGAAGAGTCTCTCAAACTGGAGACATATTCCAATGTTTGCCAAGAAAGTGGACTCTGTTAAGGGCACACATGGACCAAGTGGTGAGTTTAAGTGGTTCAACAAGTTTTTCGACATTCTATATTTTCCGCGGTAGTCTGGTACTTCACCAAGTATGACAAAGCGACCCCCCACACACACACACATACATATATTTGTTAATTGGTGGTAGAACTAACCTGTCATTTATTTCGATGACAACATTTTTTTTTCTTTTATGGAGACCTTAATGTTACAAGCACACGGGTCATAACATCTTTGGTCTGGTATAATCTTCCTCATTTATTGATACTAGTCTCGGACACCAGCGGGATGGCCCGGAACGCTTTACTTCTGTTTATTTATTTAGTTTTTTATTTATCTGAGCCATAATCCCTAAAATAAACCCTAAACTCTTACTGGTTTCTTAAATGATATTCTCCTGTGAAATGTCTAAGGTTATCTATGATTGTTTTACAATATGTAATATAATACACTACAAGAAAAAGGATCTATCTATGGTATGTTGTTGGTATTGCTAACACACATGTGAGATCTAATTGAGAAGGTCTATGAACAGCAATATTCCAGCTGTAACCAAAGGATATAAGAAGATCTTTCAGTCTCATTCGATGTTTTATGGCATAAACATACTAATATCTCTCTTGTTCATTCTATCTCCCAACTCTCTCTTTCTCTTTCTCTTTCTCTTTGTCTCTATCTTTCTGTCTGTCTCTCTCTCGTTTTACATTTAAGCTAAAAATGAAATTGCTGACAGGCAACTTCCGATAACCCAATTGTAGACGAGCGTAGATGACTTTAGATAAATTGTAATTATCTTTCTTTCTCCCATTCGCTCTCATTCTCTATGTATGTTAATATTCCTGCTCCTGTGTGCATGCGTGTGTGTGTGTGTGTGTTTGCCTCCAATGCCAAAAAGTACTATAATTGAAACAATTTCAGAGACTAGTCAGTGGTGCAAACCCGTCAGCGTCTTAACAGCCGCAACCAATCAACTCATTCCGTTCACCCAACATACCTTTTTAAGTCGGCGAGCAGGCAGAATCGGGCGAAATGCTTTACGGTACTTCGTCTACCGCTACGTTCTGAGTTCAAATTCTGCCGAGGTCGACTTTGCCTTTCATCCTTTCGGGGTCGATTAAATAAATACCAGTTAGGCACTGGGGTCGTTGTAATCGAATTAATCCCTCTGTCTGTCCTTGATTGTCCCCTCTATGTTTAGCCGCTTGTGGGCAATTAAGAAAGAAATATACTCTTTTCTGTTCTTCCATTGTATTTCTAGGAATACTTTAGGCAATGTGTAAATCTTTTATACCAAGACAAGACATGTGCATGATAACACTTCCAATCATCTAAGATCAGAAGCCATGAAAGTCACTGCCTGGCTCTATATCAGAACTTTATTATTATTATTATTATTATTATTATTATTATTATTATTATTATTATTATTATTATTATTATTATTATTATTATTATTATTATTATTATTATTATTATTATTATCATTATTGAGTGAGAGAGCAGTGCATGACATCAAAGTGACACTGGTGTAAAATATACGAAGCCCATTATGCCCATCATGACTACCCGTCTGATAAGGGTACACCAGGCACATGCATCACAACCATATGTGCGCGACATGGTGATCTCATATCAAGATAAACATGGTGATCTCATATCAAGATAAACATTTAGGACCATTTCAAATATAATTTTTGACATAATTAGAATAACCAAGCTGTCATGTAGCCTTACAATGAACGTCATCAAATTGCTTTTCTATGGAAATAAGCCATAATAGCGCAGAGACAACAATATTCCCATTCAGCAGTTAATGTTTTTTTTGCGTTGTTTCAAAGTAATGAGATAAACAATCATTGGGAGATTATTCCTTCTATTCGTTTTGATTCAATCAACAATCCTACACAAAACTGCAACATTCTTTGTTTCAATCTGTAACTGTTTAATGTTCAATACATCTGTTTCCACGTAATAAATAAGGGATATATCTATTCCATTTTTTTTTCTGACTTTACTGGCTCATTAACATTAATTCATGAAAGAACATCAACAAGCTTACATGTATAAAATCTTGTTCCCAAAAGCAGCTATTTGAATTTGCATGTTATGTTATGCATTTCCCTATTGCAGTTGTCAGTTCTCAAGGAACATTCTTGTTTTAATAAAATATGCAGTCTATCGACAAAGACAATCTTACAATATGAGAATAGTTACATTCCCCTTCAGATACACATCATAACAAATATGAAAGATCATTCTAAGCCAGTACCCTGATATTGAATGTTGGCTAGCATCTATTGTGACTATGACCTCTTTTGTTTTATTAGATATCTATACGTAAATATATTTCAGGCTATTATTCCTTTAATGTTTCAAAGGATGTATGCACCTTCTTTCCTGAAAACGTCGAGGGCTTTCTTCACAGGGCTGCAAATCCAGTAACTTTTTCCAGAATATGCAAGAATAAATTCATAAGAGACTGTCATTTCCAAAAATAATATCCATACCAGGTAAACTTGTTTTTATTTATTACTGCAAGTCATCAACGGTTAATGCAAGAGTTTTTCTGATAAATCATCATACCGGTAACATCTAATGTATTTTCCAACGTACATTAAAATAGAACGTTGTTTTTATAGAGCATAACAGGCATATCCAAAGCAATAACCCGAGGGACATCTTCCCTCTTGTTATTTCCTGGGTATCATCAGAAACTGGGATTCAATGGTAGGCCACATGTTCTTTGTGATAAGAATGAAATCGCTGTCGAGTTCTCCTTCCAATTGTCCATTGCTTTAACGAAAGCCAGTTCGTTGGCTGCTCTGTCCCAGTTACAAAGACGTTGATCGACACTTGGTCAACACCTGTATCACAGTCAACTTTCTCAACTTTCTCACATTTCTCCTCAGAATAAGGACAAACTGACTGAAACTGTTTCTTCTTATACATAAAGCATATTGTCATAAAAGAGGTACACTTTCTCATATTATCGGTATAGCCACAAAACTACAATTTTTGTCAACATGTGACACTGACAATTTTTTAGCATATGATTAATATTAATATTAGTAGGAGGGAAAGTAAAATCTGTATCATTCTAAACTGCTGAATGTGGCCAATAAAAACTAGTAACAGCAATGTGCAGGAGTTAATAGCCATTTTCTCTGCAACTAATTAAATTCCCAAAAGAATCAAAGGTGTATGCATTCTGTTGAACTTTCATAATGTGTCTTAGTGTCAGAGAGCTTGCATTTCAGCAACAACCACTTCTTTGATATTATCCAGGATGTCGTAATCTCTTATATCTGTAAAGTTCCTCTCCTCCATCACGCTTGGCTACATCACAGGGACTCTTAACATGTTCATATAAGGCTTTAGTTATGAAGAGATGTGGTATTTGTTTACTATTTTCAGAGTTCTGTAGTTTTATTCTCCTAGAAGTTGTTGAAAGATATTTTAAGCTGATGTTACTAAAATTAAGATCAGGTACTACCAATTCTCCAAATCCTATCGGCAGCACCAATATTACGTTGTGAAGTGGAGATTGAAAGGTTGACTACACTAAAAAGGAAGCGGTATAACATACATTGTGATGGCATTTCTTCGAAACCAAATATGAATGAAACAGCCATGTATGTATATCTTACGCCAATATCTACACATCTATATGTTGTTGGCACTCCGTCGCTTACGACGTCGAGGGTTCTAGTTGATCCGATCAACGAAACAGCCTGCTCGTGAAATTAACGTGCAAGTGGCTGAGCATTCCATAGACACGTGTACCCTTAACGTAGTTCTCAGGGATATTCAGCGTGACACAGTGTGACAAGGCTGACCCTTTGAATTACAAGCACAACAGAAACAGAAAGTAAGAGTGAGAGAAAGTTGTGGTGAAAGAGTACAACAGGGTTTGCCACCATCCCCCTGCCGGAGCCTCGTGGAGCTTTAGGTGTTTTCGCTCAATAAACACTCACAACGCCCGCGAATCCGCTGCCCTAACCACTGGGCCATTGCGCCTCCACCTACGCATCTATAAAACCGGTGATTTTCAACAAGAATAATTTGAAATGCATTCGATCCACTTTAGTTGCATTTACGCACATTTGAGGTTATTGACATCTTAAATGCTGTGAAAACCAATGATTGGTGGATTCTTTGAAAATGAATGACGCAACCGTTGATAAGTAAGAATAGAAAATAAAATAAATATAAAACATAAACAAACTATACAATATAAATTTTGAAATGTTTATTCATACAACCAATCTATATTTTTAATGATATCCTCTTATATTTAATTGAAGTGTGTGTGAGAAAATTATTTTATAGAGCAGGTAAATATTTAAACCTCCTTTATGCTAATCACATACTCTTTAATTCAAGTAAAGAAAAAAATGCAGTATATAAAAAAAAGGAACCTCATATATCTTTTAATTATATCGGCTTATCCTTTTCTAATTAATATGCGGGGATAAAGAAAAGGAGATTAATATTTAAAGTAAATATGAATATTTAAGCCTTTTTATAATTTGCAGAAAAAATTAATAGGATTGTAAATGCAATTGTAAATTGGATTTCAGCGTTATCTTTTGTTTAAATATACATTCTACTTAAGAAAATTACTAGCTAAGCGGGAATATATAGGTGGTGAAACCTTCTAAATATGTATATATCAGCATCGATATCACATCAGCCATTTAAAAAATAGAATGGTATATTACACAGATTGTTATTAAATAAAAGACACACTGACCATGGATGGAATGTTTTTTATATCATAGGCCTCTTTGATATATGTTGATCAACTATTGCCTTTTATTTTGAAAAAAAATTCTACCATTTCGTAAATCTGATGACTTTTCGAAAGATGATTAGTGTATAAATACACCATTAATAACAACACTATTTATAACAAAAAGAAAACAATAACTCAAAACAATATACAACAAATAGTTTTAATTCAAACAATATTGTAAAAAGAAACGGCTTCCAAATTTTTCAGTCAAGTCGATTATAGAAGCAGAGTTTTTCTAGTTCAAAAATTCAAAGACTCTCTCTTTTTATAAATTATGTAATTTCAGCTGGCACTCCGTCGGTTACGTTGACGAGGGATCCAGTTGATCCGATCAAGGGAAGAGCCTGCTCATAAAATTAACGTGCATGTGGCTGAGCATTCCGCAGACACGTGTACACTTAACGTAATTCTCAGGGAGATTCAGCGAGACATAGAGAGTGACAATGCTGGCTTTTGAAACACCAGTACCACGCAATTTTTGTCAGTTGAGTGGACTGGAGCAACGAGAGATAAAGAGTCTTGCTCAAGGACACAACCGTCATCGAGAATTGAACTCACGATCTTGCGATCGTAAGCCGAATGCTCTAAGCACTAAGCTATGCGCATTCACAAAATTATGTAAGATTTATAGGCAAAACGTTAAGCGAGTACTCTGTATGAATTAGAACATTCATTAAAATGACGCCATAGGAAGTCTAAAATAGAAAACAATATTAAGTCTACTATAACTTGTAACAACATAATTTTTAAAAGAAATTGTAAGTACGATAATTTATCAGAGAAATTCAGATCTTCAGAAAGGAAAAAAAAAACAAAGAAAATATTAATATAATTGATAAGATTAATTAACACGATACTATTAATAAAACTCTTCTTGTTTCAAATGTCCAAAGCGAAGATAAAAAAAGACAAAAACAATATCAAAGACGGTTGAAACTAAATAGTGGTTATGAGTGAAATATGGTGCACCACAGACATCATACTTATTCTCATTTTCATCCTGCTCATCAACATAAAACGTTTTAACATCCACTTTTGTAAGCTTGAATGGCTGAGAGGTAATTCAATGGAGCAGATTTTCTAAGGACTGGTAACATTCGTGTCACCAACATGCATTTATTCCCAAGCAACGTAATATTTAAAAATGGTCAGGTATGAAAGATTGGTAAAGAACATCACTTGTACGATTATGGCTCTCATTTACAAGCAACACGTAGTGTTGAGAAAATCACACACACACACACACACACACACACACACACACAGAGAGGCACACACACACGAAAACACACACACACACTTGCACACGTCTACGCACGCGCACGCACACATATTTACTATGTGCGTACATATATACATAAAATATCATTATTATTATTATTATTATTATTATTATTAATAATAATAATAATAATAATAATAATAATAATAACAATAATAATAGTACATTGTTTTGTCTTGGTATAAAAGATGGGCTACGGCAAATATTCTGCACACTACCACAGATTTGCTTGTCAGTTGTTTGACCTTAACCAGTTGAGCATGTCCCTTGGTGGCTGACGATATGTGCATCTCAGATCATGAGCAGTAGTAGTGGGGGAGCATCATAGCCATGTGTGGAGAGGAATTCTTTAGGGTTTGAATAATTAACCTTTGGGAATCTGGGTGTTTTCCTCAACGTCCTTAAACAAACCTTATTCAGCGATCTTTTGAGTGGGATAGGCTACTCGACTTGAAGAAAATTCTAACTGGGCGCCACCTGCGAGGTCATGCGCTGTTTATTTTGATATGAGAACACCATGTCGTGCACATATGGCTGTGATGCATGTGCCTGGTTTACCCTTAGACGGGTAGCCATGATGAGTATAATGTCACTTTGATAGCATGCACTGCTCTCTCACTCAATAATAATAATAATTACGTGGCCAGCAAGCTTAACCAATATAGGGAAATATACAGAAACATTTAGGGCATAAAAATGTGTACTAGCTATACTAGAAAGAAGAGTCAACTCGCCAAAGCCACATATTTCTCACTATAAACAAAACACGCATGATTAACATGGCGAATATAAGGAAAAAGTCCTTACCTTTGCAAAAACACCAAGAAAAGTACAGTCTTATCAACATCAATTGATTTCACCTTTAGTGCCAATGACTTAGGATCATCAGCTGCGCTCACAACCTTATAGAAAACACAAAAAGAAACATTGACTGGTTTCCAAAATGATGAAGTGAGAATTATAAATTATTAAGGTGGCTGTTCACAATTTACAACTGAAAAGCAATACTAAGTTGATGGAGTTTGCTAGTGAGGTCCGGCATTGCTAGAAATAAGAGTAAAAAACAACTCTTAGCCACGGGAGAGAACTTTTCTAATGACTGACAAAAAAGACAAGATCTTATGGTGTTGTCTATAAGGCTGACAGGGTGAGTGAGGTTCTCACCCTCGGCGACGGAGTAATGGGTCGCTGATGAAGAATAATCAAATCTGAAATCAGCAATATGAATCCATCTTGCTTGTCTCCCTTGTTAGTAGTTAGAAAAGTGCTCTCACGTAGCTACGAGTTGTTTTGACTCTCATTTCTAGCAATGCCGGTCCACTCTCCGTCACCTAAGTGACGACTACACCAACATATCGGTTGTAAATTGAACCTTTGGGTTCAGCTTCCAACTTTTTACAGCTAAATGTACACATGAAACCTTCGTTGGTCCACCGTTATATAACGCGACACTTGCCAAGGATGCATCGCCATGAGAGTAGACCTGAAACCACGTGGTTTGTAAGCAAGCGTCTTAACCACATAACCATGGATAAAAAAAATTATTACATAATATATTTTGTAAGTACCTGTTGTACAATACTTTGATGAAGTATAATGTAAGCTGGTAGCATTTATCTTTGGCAAAAGTAAATGAGGATATACACAAAAAGAAATCATATAACATTATAATTGTGTAAATATTTAGAGGTAGGATTATAACGTAGGATTATAAATAACGAATTCATATGAACAAAATGCTTAAATAATATAATAGTAACAAACTTAATGTAACCACACAGGAAAAATGTTAAAGAAATCTTATAGAAGGGAATATATTGTGCAGAAGTACCGAGAACTACAAGCTTCATCAACTACAGTGATAGCTCGAAGATGTGTGGAAATATATGAAGAATTAGAAACGATATACTTATCAAATATGCATTATAAAAATATATTGTTAGGAGTGTACGTATGTACACACACACAGACACACACACACATAGATACACACACATATACAGACGCACACAAGTACAGACGCACACACACACACGCACTGAAGTCTCGTGCTGCCGTCGCAAATTCCACGTGGTCAACCTTGACCAGTCCTAAACTCATCGCCTCACCTTCGTCATTATCGATCTCCAGATCGTTTATAATCCACTCATACTCAATATATGACCACAACAGATTTCATGGTCAAATTTCATTATCAGAACGTTACAGATTTTGCTGGTACTAGCTATTTAGGTTCTTTCTACGTACTTCCCAAAGCTAATGGTCGCATGAATAATGTGGGAAAATGGTGTGTGTGTAGGTGTATGTTAGGCACTTGAACTTGTGTTTAGGGAGTTGCGTTCATGATTGTGGTTTCGATTCCTGGACCGGACGATGCATAGTATTCTTGAGCAAAACACATCTATTCGCAAAAAAGAGGTGATCTTGCCACGGACAGGCACCCTGTACAGTATATATTAAACTTGTTAATCTGGTCCTATAGTATCTCTATATAAGTAGATATAAAACTAATTGATTCTTTTGACTGTGAATTATCAGACTTTACGGAGGTAAACATATTGAGATACTGCCAAGCCACAGCCCGTGTCCCAAAAGTCCTCATTATTGCAAATCACCCGTGACACTGCCACCTACAGGATGCTCGAGATTGCTTTTTGAATGTTTAAAGCTAGATACATAACTTCTTCACAAAGCCGCCACGATATTGTGGAGAAATAGCTCTCGTTTATATCATCTTAGCTGCCTTTAGTGAATACAGAAACAAAAGACAAAAAAGATTTCTGTAGCATTGTATATTAAGACATAATATTCCTTTATTCTTTTATATGTTTCAGCTATGAGGCTGTGACCATGTTGGTGTACCGCCAGTTTTACAAATGCTTAATAATTTATTGTCATTATGACTTTGCTAAGGATTCTGCTAATCCGACACTTCTGAATAACATTTAACTAAAGTATATAATTGAAAGTTGATATTTGATAAAAGACAAGAATTATTTGAACCATGTTCTTATATTGCAAATCACAGGCTCAGATATTAGACGCAAAATGATATTAGATTCCAGAACGAACGATATTTATGATAAAATGATATTATTTATAAACACTAATGAATGATATTTATATAAGATGTAAGTATCATTTGAGATAGAGGAAAAGAATCAGGCCTATTAACGGGACAAATCACGTATGTTTTGTTTATTAAGCAAGGGATTTTCGTATTACACAACACAGTAACTATTAATTTATTTGTGTGATAAATTGGTCACTAAAATGTATTGTCGTCTGCTGTTTTAATTGTTTTACATTTATCATTACACAATAACTGACCATTTACTTAAAATAGCAGCACAAGTTTAACTTCGTATATATATATATATATATATATATATATATATATATATATATATTGTATTAAATACACCAATACACAACATAGTGAGTTGCTTCACTATTGATTGATATTTACGACCTAAAATAACTCAAGAAAGAAATTATGAATGAATTAAATGTGATGAATTTAATGGAAACAATATCAGAAGTTATAAATATCAATTTTTGAGAGAGAAGACAAAAAGTTCCTTGGCTCTAGGATGGCTTATTTTATTGTCTCTGTTGCTAGAATTTTTGTATTAATCTATATTTGATTAGCAAGCTAATGTCTATTTGATTATAAGAGGTTATCTCCCCTTTAGTGGTAGCACTACAAGCAAACTGCAAGCTGGCAGAATCGTTACGACACCAGTAAAATGCTCAGCGGTTTTGCGTCCTGGGTTCAAATTCCACCTAGGTCGACTTTGCCGTTCATCCTCTCAAGATCAATAAAGTTAGTATCAGTTGAGCACTGGGCTCGTTGTAATCGACTTGCACCCCTCCTAAAATTGCTGGCCTTGTGCCAGAACTTGAAATCAATATATATTTGATTAAGATCTCACGTCTCCAAACTCGATTGATTGAGTATATCAACATCCAAAGTATATCAGCAATGATGATGCGGTATTTACTCCAGACAAGATACATCTAAGACGATAAATAATATCCATTTTCATTTTTAATCCTTTGTCTAGTGACATGATAGGATTTTACTAATTAATTCGTGTATTTAGTAAAAAGAGCATTTGCATTGCAATGTTTCTTTATAGAATGCCATCATTCGTTTTTTTATGATCATGATGGTTCACTCAATTTTATACATTTCAAACATGCAATATACGTTGTTGTTGTTGTTGTTACGTAGTAGATTACCTGGTAGATGAATTTCAATCGCAAGACTTAGCTCGATTCAAGAATATTGCTGAATACCCTTACACATTGAGGTACGTAACATTGAACTAGAATCTTATGATTACAATCTGTGATTCATAACCACATGGTGATGCCAGCACACTTATATTTATACATGGAAGCATACAGGAGTAAACACTATTTGAATACACCGTTATTAGTTTGTATCATATCTCTGAAAATGTGACAGCTTAAATTTATTCTGAAAGTAAAAATGTAAGCATGTTGGGGAAACGAAATGATAAATTGAATTAAAATGGCAACTTTTATTTAAAATAAATGTAAATCTAATTTTTATATGTCGCTAGTTCACATTTTCCCAATCTTTTCCACTTTGCTTCTTTCAATTGCTTCTTGCTTGCTTACCCTGTATCAATTGTATTTTTTCAGGTTTTTCTCTTTCATTTTCCTGGTTCCTATCTGCATTATTTTTTCATCAGTCTTCCTCAATTCAACTTCTCCGTCCTCTTTTCCTATTTAAATGTATTCTTTTACAACAATCAATATCTATTCTTGTAAATACACTGAATGATTCCATTAACACACCTTGATTTAATACTGTGCAGATTTTTTCGTTGATGATATAACTGGACTAAACCATGTCCTTAGTTATCTCTAGTACTAACCAGAACAATTAAAATAACAAACACCACACATACACACACATACACGCACACACACATACATACAATAATTTTTTTTTTTAATGCCGTAATAATTTCTAGTTTATTTTTTATACTCACTATATTAAATATGTTTAGAAAAATTTAGCCATATATATCGGTGTTTCGATCTCTCTATCAATTTACTTAAGAAAATAAGTATTTATTTTCTTGTTTGTTGTTTTCTTATACTCTCTACATGAAATGGTTTTACACTAACTTATCTATCTATTTTTGTGTGTATGGCTTTCTGTGCCTTATATATTCCCAGAACAATAACAATTTTCTTCTTCCTGTACATTTATTCGATGGTTCACCCTTCACTCCTTCGGAAACTTTTCAGGGTAGTGTATGTTTCATAGATAAGTTTATTATAAGACGGAAACAATTCTGTTTGCTGTACGTACTTTTAAAACATGGGCTAGTTTCTTTTCAACGCATAATTATTCCTTGAGAATTCAATTCTCTTTTTATTAAATATGTTGATGACAACCTAAAACTTTTTTCGAAATATGCATATATGACGAAGTATGCACTCTACAAAGAAACCATACAGTCTGTAACATGTCCGAATAAAAGTTTCATAAAATAATACTCTCAATATGAACGTTGTAAAAGATAGTTTAATGGAACCAAAATATTATGGTAAAATTGGGCTACAGAAAATTGGATTTTACTTTAACTAATGTCGAATTAAATGGTTTTAGGTTTTGTTTAGAAGAAAACAAATTGCGGATATGATCTTTACGGTTCATCTGGTATAGAATTTCATTTCATCTAGTTTGCTCAACATCTCACTTTTACTTGAAAAGTACTGTCGCAATAAATAAGGATAAAGGTATGCAACTTCGTCAGTTTGTTTAGGCTTTTCATCTGACTCTGAGATGTCTTTAAAAGAATCCAATCCATTGCAAGTCCTCAGACTATAAATATAATTTGAAGGTAACGCGATATCTTGATGCACTACTTTCTTGTGAATCAATTCATAAGCCATAGTTTCTATGAGTATAAAACATTGTTTATGTGCATCCTGTAGACAGCTTAATATTTCAGCAAAAAGAAATCTGTCTCAAATTTATGATGTTGAAAAAATGTTTTAAAGACACCAATAAATTATTTTGTGAATTGGATATCTTTCATATTGCTTGTTAAAGTAATTTCCTTAACATCAATGAGTGACATTTACCCTTTATTAATAAATTCATGCACACCAAGTCAATCAAGCAATAAAGTCATAAACAAAGTTGTAAACACTTAGACAAGCAATCAATAAACTAAAACAATAAAACTGACAGTTTATAACGATCGAAATATCCGAAGAAATTTAGAAACAATGAAACGGAAATATAAACAGGATATTATAAAAAATAACATTAAGATAAATAGAGAAGAAAAAGCTAACCATTGTCATTGAAGTCTCACACAATGAAACAATCTGATAGAAAATATTTAGGAATTAAAACACAAAATGACATTAATTAATAATGAAAGAAGTCACTGATTTGTCAAGTAAAATGATATGAATTATAATCCCCAATCTCAGACAGAAGCAGAAAATATATCCGCTGTCTAGATTAGAACCATGAATCTACTGTGCAGTCGATCGCACGATATCAAAGTTTAGTAGAAAAATCTGTGTTTTACTTTGCAGTATTATATGTAAAATGTCATTTGCTTTTAAAGTTTATTGCGTTTATATATCCACTTAGTAATTAAAGCTAACGGGGTTGCACTCAATATATACATTTAATAATGCAAATATGAAATCTAGGTGAGGCGTATTGCTATGCTGGATATTAGTATATGTTATAACATATTCATGTATTAGTTTAAACCACCCGGTTATGCTAACCCACAAGACATTTAACATTTTAAAAAAGGAAAATTAAATTAAAATACCAAGAGAGAAACGGGTTTCAAGTGAATAATATATGTAGGATTGGAAAGCATTCTGTTATTTGACAGTTACAAATACTCGATTTCGCCTCGTTGGTGCAGTATATGTTTCTTTGTCTGTAATAAGTTCTTATGAAGTTAATATAACATTTTGTATTATAAATCTTAGTTGTTCAGACGTAATTTCATTCATAAAGATCAAACCGAAGTTAAATACATTGATGAGATGGACATCAGTTATTTAAAAGCGTACATTAAAAAGAATTAATCGAAGGCGGGTGAGAGAAGCGTAGTAAGAATTTCAGACCTGATGATTTACGGTATTTGTTCCGGTTCTTGGCGTTATCCGTTCAAATCCTGTTGTGGCCAACTTGGATGGTAGATTTACTCTGCCAACCTATATAACACTATCACTTGGCACATTAGGTGTCTTAGAGCGGTTTCCACACTATTGCTAGCATGCAAGCCAGGTCTTCAGTTTGTGGATACCATCTTTTCTTTGCCTACTAGTCTCAGTGGCCATGGTCAATGCCTTCTGCTATAAATATAAAAAGAAAATGTTTATTATGCCTCATAACAAAACTAACTTCATTCTTGTGCTAACCCCTATATAAAATAATTTAACTCTAGCCTACCGATATATCTATATGCCTTTCTGATATTTCTATCCATCCATCTATCTATAGGTCTGTTTAACCCCATAACATTTCGAATCGTTAATGCTTTCTTTTCGAAGTATGATAACATTGTTTCTCTAAGCTTTAACAACTAAGAAGAGGAATCCTTGTGCACAGAATAGTCGTTAAAAAGAATTTATGTGCGGATATAAGGCAGTATCCAAGTTTAACTACAACTATAGTACTCCGTACACCACTCAGACGTTAATAAAATTATTTTTATGTAGCTCTAGGTCCAATCAAATCGATCAGATGTATTATGGAAAACAATTCATCCGTTATCTTTCAGCTAATGTTAGAGTGTCTAGAGTGTCTAGGAAAACACTAACTAATGTTCTAATGTCCCCGAACACGGTGAGACAGAGATTTAGTTGTTCTTTCCAGCACGAGAAGTTGATTTCAGTGTTTTGAATGAAATTTAGCGTTAAGTTATAACCGATTACATAAGGTCTTAAATTTTGACTTGTGGAGTTGATTTATTTCTTCGATGATATGATAAACATTGTTTATAAAACAAACTTCAATCTGATCGTAATGTTAAATTTTTTTTCTGTACATATCCCTTCAAATATATATATATATATATATATATATATATATA
>NC_068986.1:98115598-98120610 GCF_001194135.2 Octopus bimaculoides | reverse complement strand
TATATATATATATATATATATATATATATATATATATGAATGTGTGTGCGTGTGTATGTATGATTTCACTTGATTTATTCTATATGAAACATGGAGGGAGTGTTTATGAGTTTGTACACTAAATTGATCTGTATGAAATAGTAACTATATCTTCCTCAAAATACCAAGGTTTTTTGAATAATCTATTTCTGTTTACATAATATATAAAGAAAAGTAACAACTTACATGATAGGTCACTATATTAGAAATGGGCACCGAATCTCCCTTAAATCACAACGTACCGTGTAAAATGGAACATGTCGCCCTATATAAGTACAAAATCATTATAAGCATAGAGTGAACGCTTTGCGGTGATATCTACCATAATCAAGGTAGATCTAAGTTTTTCAAATAAAATATTCTTTTTAGTTTCTTTCTCTCTCAAACTCAATCTTTCGATCTCTGCTACAGTAATTTCCTTGGAGACTATAGCATGCATGACATTACTAATAGTATTGTCTTCAGATGAACACAGTCATTGCTTTTTTCTAATTATTACATTTATGCATAAATTATATTTTATTATCAATGCTACCAATTGATTTATTATTCTCCAGAATAGTTGTGTATTTTATTTTATTTTTAATACAGAATTTTCATTTCCATCTTAGTTTCAACCAATGTTCTTCTCAAGTGATAATCAAGTAAAATGATATGGTTCTCTTATGTATTCTAAATGTAAAGTTCTGGGAGAAAATGATTGCTTTGGATATCATCCAATCTAATTGTCATAACAGTCTGTGATGTATCAGATTTATTTCCCTCAATTATTAGTTATCGTTTCATTCATTAAGCGGTAAGAGATGATATACTGATATTTATATTTGTATAAAACCAATAATATTTTGTCTACCACAAGCACCTGATATTTTGGGGGTGGGGTGTAGTGTAAGTCGATTTCATCGACACCAGTCCTCGTCTGGTACTTATTTAATCTACAACGAAAAGGCGAAAGGCAAAGTCAGTTTCGACAGCATTTGAAGTCAGAACGAAAGACGGACGAAATGCCACTGAACATGTCCATTGTGGTAATCATTCTGCTAACGCATCGCCTTACATACAGCAAACAATATATTACAGAATGCAGTATAAGCTATATATGGTCCTTAGTATTTAACTTGAAGGGTCTGAAATATGACGTAAGTAGTAAATATTTGTAACAGAAGCACAGCATTTTTGTCTTTCGCAGCCGACATAGCTTTGTAAATTTCGCTTTTTAAAATTCTTCGAAATCTTCATTCTGAATGTTTGGAAATCAAGAATGTTTCGGAAAAAATTACAAGATCGTTATTGATGTTGTGACTCGAGACTTCAAAAGCAAGGCCGACCTCTCTGGGAATTGAAAATAGAATGTAACGGATCGCAAATAAATGCGTTAGTTTTGATATAGGCTATAGTCATAAATCTTTGCACATTCCGCAACCGAACGGATAGCAACCCGCAAATACTTGTCCTTTGAAAGGAAATCGCAAAATTCTGATATACAAATGGAATGAAGAATGACTGAATAGTATATACCATGTTTTTCGAAAATTACTTCAGACGTGTCTGTGTAGTTATTCGCAGACTTCGCCCTCTCATACTTGATTCACTAAAATATTCAGGACGTCGGAGATGCAGAGACAGGACTGTTCCATCACTGGGTTGGTACTGTGTTCCTCAATATGTATGGAGGTACATTAAGTTTCGGTAGATAAGGTACATTTAGATTCGATGGGTGGTGGAGTTTTGAACGGACGTTGCAGAGAAGCGCAACAAATATAATAATGCCATTTGTCTTGGTGTTCTAACGACTATGTCAGTTGACTGGAGATTTGGAACAACAACGTAAAAGAATGCGAGTAAATACTAGTAGGCATCTGTTTGTCGCTGGGTATGTTCTGTTCATCGATATTACTTTGCTTTGTGATTGTTATGCAGGAAGTGACGATAGTCCCTTAGATCAAACCTAGTAATTTTCTAGCAAAGCAGCGAGCGAGCTTAAGTGTGAATACTCGACGTGCAAAAAACAACCATTAGATTCACATAAAAGGCACATTTCTATTTCAGGGCAGTAGACATTAGATTAACTCCAGTGCTTGACTGGTACTTATTTTGCCAACGGCGAAAGGATGATAGGCAAAATCGACCGCGGCGGAAATTGAACTCAGATCGTATTACGAAGGAAAAGCAACTAAGCATTTTGTCCGATGTCTTAACGATTCGGCAAGCTGAAGGCCTTAATCACATTTATGTTTAATGACACTTAGTTTAACGGACGTAACAAAGTCTCAGTTACTGTTTATCCGTGTTCCCCAATGAGGATTGTTTTAACAAAGCTAATGTACCTAATGGACTGATTTCGGTGTTCAGGTGAGGAAAGAATAAATTTTACCGTAAAATATCTATTTGATGTGCTTCCAGCCTGTTTCTGTCTCGATAACCATTCATAAACATAAATCTTAGAAGGGACTGAATGTAAAGATGGTGGAGTAATGTACACTACAGTCAGTCGTCACTCAATCTCAGGTATGGCTCCGTAATATGTTTCCTACTTTTAGTAATAGTTATAGGTGCCAATGTTGATAAAAGCTGTCAGATATAACCTACTGAACACGAAATTTTGTCTCGGCAGGACATTCATATTCAAGTGTGCTGACGAGAGGATCGTGAAATGAAATTCCTTCCTCAAGGACACAATGCGCTACCTAATCCAGCATTTAAACCTGCTGCCGTATGAAATTTCCTACCATACAATGAAAGACTTGAATACATGTATTTTGATAGGATATATTATAGTAAGTTTGTTTTTTGGTTTCCCATTCCTGAATTTTGAAATGGCAAATATTAAACGCCGCTCCTTTAAGGTATTCTAAAGAATATGTTTTGAATTGGCCACTGAACAATTATTGCAAATTATATATATATATATTCTGTAAATCCTGTTATGCTCTATAACTATAATATGTGTTTATGGCATGAATATATTTTCGTATTGTGGATAAAACGACAAATCTCGTCGCAATTAGTTTTGAACAAATTGAAGTTGAATTAATTACTGCAAACAATCAAAAGGTTATGCTCCATGGTCGTTCAAACTACAAAAAATAGCAGCTATGTCTCGCTCAATCACACCATGATGGCTTATACCGTTCTGGGTTTACAGAAACAGAAGAAAATACTGGAGAGATAGAGCTATACTGTTACATTCATCCAAGGTCTAGTTTTAATCTGCCTACTTTGCGGCTAATCAACACCAACGACACAACCACAACATCTTTGAATTTGGAGTAAATACTACTTAAAATAATTAGGTTTGGCTTTTGGTGAGATCAGGCAAGAATGTTAATTTTGCTGTTCATCATATCAATAAACTAAAATTTAAATGAAGTAAACAATTTTTTTCATTTTCAAAATGTGGAATACTTTTTTTGTAAATACAGTCTTTCAAAATTTGCAAATTCGATAATTCATTAAAGACAGGACGTAATCGTATAAAATTAAAGGCTGATATTTATTCTATTCTTGTGAATATATTTGACAAAGTTTTCGAATCAGAAATGCCGCCTAATCTATGTAAACGATATTTTCGTTCTTGTTTTTTTTTTTTTTTTTGAAATATGAAGGGCGATATGGGTTAAGCAGAATGTTGTTTCAATCAACTCACTCAATATTATATACGTGAAACAAAAAGCAAAGATTCATTATATTGAATATTAATTTATTTTATGAGTTTCTTTAGTAATACTCTTCGATAAATTAACTTAGTGGAACAACTTCGCTTAATTAACTCGTAGTGATTAAAATTCTATCAAAGTGCAAAGCTAATAATTTCAATTAATTTTAAGACTAATCTGGCGCGATTTCGTAGTAATTTTTATTCATTTATTGGTATTTTAAGCTGGTATTCAGACATAATTTAACAGAAGGAGTCTTACATAACGTTCAGTTGTAGAGTCGAATTTAAACAACGAACTCATGAAAACGAATAGTTTTGTGTAAAAACCCGAAAGTAATATTATGTGGGATGGTATCAGCAGGCATACCACTTTACTTATCGACGGTCTATGCTATCAAACACATGTAGATACTAGTCGCTGAAACGTCTTCAAAACATCATGTGGTACTTATTTCTGCTTCGCTGCTCAGTAAATCCAAAATGTCTTACATAACATTCCCTAGTTTTAAACGTTGGAAGTGAAACATATTAGACAGAACATATGTGTTTGATTATCGACTAAACTGTATGTTTCTATATCTCAGTTTCCTTTATCATCTACTTTAACCCCACAACTCTGCCCTCGGGTGCCTTAAGCATTTATTGCTAATATCTGAACGAAATCCCTGTCTGAGGATAACTCTCTTTCCTTGTGAGTTCGTTTTTAGTGCAATATACTATGAGATATGATTTTTTCATCTCTGGTCCTTGACTAACAAATAATGATGATGATAATAAGGATCTGAAAGTTTGGCACACAGCCAGAAATTTCGGCGCAGGGTAAGTTGATTACATCGACTCCAGTTCTTAACTTTTACTCAATTTACCGACACTGAAAGGATGAAATGCATAGTCGAACAAGGCGGAATTTAAACTCAAAATGTGAAGACTGACAGAATGCCGCTAAGCACTTTGTCCGCCGTGCTAAAGATTCTACGAGATCGCCGCTTTAATGATAATAATAATAATAATAATAATAATAGAGAAATTAAGGCAAATAGACCAGATATAGTTGTCAAAGATCATGAAGGAAAAAATGCTTTCTAATTGATGTATCAATACCAGCAGATGACAACGTTTCTCGAAAAGAAATGGAAAAACTTTCAAAATACAAAGACCTGGAAATAGAGATAACTCGAATGTGGAGTCTAAAAACAGAAACAATTCCTATCATAGTAGGTGCCTTAGGTATAATTAAAAAATACTCAGACAAATACATAACAAAAATACCAGGACTTACAAATATATGTAACATACAGAAAATTGCACTACTGGG
>NC_068986.1:98113928-98115531 GCF_001194135.2 Octopus bimaculoides | reverse complement strand
GTTCTACGCAAAACACTTTCAATACAGTAAACATAAAAGCACCACAGCAAACCACAGCACATACCCAAGGCGCACAGAGCTGCGCTCGGTAGTGAAGTGAAAGCACGTTATAAAAATAAAACTACTGAACAATAATAATAATAATAATAATAATAATAATAATAATAATAATAATAATGATAATAATAATAATATTAATAATAATAATAATAATAATAATAATAATAATAATAATAATAATAATAACCCAAGGCGCACAGAGCTGCGCTCGGTAGTGAAGTGAAAGCACGTTATAAAAATAAAACTAATGAACAATAATAATAATAATGATGATGATGATGATGTTTCAGTGCGAGTACTTATAACGGGTACTTATCCAGTACAGAGAATTGGACGCTGCGACTTGTGTGCAAACACAAACGCCGCAAAAAGCCACATTCTATTGCCAAGGAAGCTTGCAAATTCACAAGGGAACTTGGCACTTCTCCGGAAATAGTTGAAGAACCTGGAACCACTGCCACAAAACAAGCAGACTACAAAAAAGGACGGGCAGAAAAAAAATGAGGAGCGGTGGAGCCAGAAGCGTCTGCCGGGACAGTATATACTTGGAAGTCGAAATGCTGATGTAGATCGAGCAACAACCCATCAGTGGTTGAGAAGTTCAGGACTGAAAGCAGAGACAGAAGGTTTCATATCGGTAGCACTAGACCAAAGCTTGCTCACAAAAAAAACTACCAGTCTGACGTTCTTCAAAACGTTTCTGACCCTAAACGCAGAATCTGCGACACATTTGGCGAAACAATAGACCATCTCGTCTCGGGATGTCCTGCGCTGACACCAAACGAATATGAAAATCGACACGATAAGGCAGGAATTTTATGGGATTTGAATAATTCACCTCTCGAAGCATGGTCGTTTCGGTCAACATCCATAAATAGCCCTTATTCAAGGACTATTTGGGCGGGATGGGCTACTCGACCTGAAGAAAATTCTAACTGGGCTCTACCTACAAGGTCATGCGCTGTTTATCTTGATATGAGATCACGTCGCGCACAGATGGTTGCGATGCATGTGCCTGATGTACCCTTATCAGACGAGTAGTCATGATGGGTATACTGAGCTTCGTATATTTTACTCCGGTGCCAATTTGATGACATGCACTGCTCCCTCACTCGCTCAATGATGATGATGATAATAATAATAATAATAATAATAATAATAATAATAATAATAATAATAACCCACCAACTTGATCAGGTTGAAGGAAATGCGCCGACTGCTGCTGCAAAGAAAATAAAATTAATTGCAAAGACAAAAGCACATGAAAAATTAGCTAGCAGATGGGAACAGAAACCTCTGCATGGCAAGTGTGTGGCTCGTAGCAAACAAGCTGATGTCGACCAGAAACGCACGCATCAGTGGTTACGAAGTTCAGGGCTAAAAGCAGAGAGTAAAGGTTTCATATTGGCTACTCAAGACCAAAGCTTATTAACCCGGAACTACCAAGCCAATGTGATAAAAAATGGAGCTGACCCAAAATGCCGATTTTGTAACGATGCGATTGAAACTATAGACCACCTAATCTCAGGGTGTAGAGTGTTAG
>NC_068986.1:98111085-98113733 GCF_001194135.2 Octopus bimaculoides | reverse complement strand
TGTGACTGAGGGAGAAAATGTATCGATTCTCTGGGACTTCCCCGTACATACCGACAAGACTATAAAAGCTAATAAACCGGATATTATCATAAAAGATCAGACAAAGAAGACGTGTTTATTAATTGACATGAGTATTCCCTGTGATCATAATATAGCGGCGAAAGAATTTGACAAGATCAGTAAATATAAAGACTTGCTAATAGAAATTGAAAAAATGTGGCACCTCAAGGCGACTACCATACCAGTGATTGTAGGATATCTAGGAATGATAAAAGAAGGTACTGAAATCTATTTGAAAATGATACCAGGCTTACCATCTCTACAGGAGGTGCAAAAATCGTGCTAACTGGAACGACTTATGTACTAAGAAGAGCATTATCGCTGTGAAAACAACGTCCACCTTCTGTATAAATCATAACATTTCTGTTATGATTCCTGATGAAATTCATTTTACTCATGTTGTTGCACAATGAACAGGGCTTATCTCTCTTGCGGCTGTTCTTGAAGGTACAGCATGCAGATACTCCAATGTTCGTTTTCTTGGAGTCAGAAACAGAGGTCAGTAATTCTTTCATATTCTTATTCCGTCTAAAGTCTACAATAGGCAGCTGAGGAAATAACTGATTGAAACGAGGTTATTTTTCGCCACATGCTGGTAACTTTCATGCAACACTTTTGAAATGCCAGCGAAATGTCGGTGCCTGCTATTCACTAAAAAAATTCTGTCATCTATTGTATTGTTTGCTAAAATTATGCGTGAAGGTTTGATTGTCTTTGCTAATCTTAGGTATTTCATTTGCTATTTCCTTTAATAGTGAATCCCTGTTACCGCGTTTGACATAATGATATACAAAAGCATTTGCAGGTTTCCAGTAATCCCCTATGTAAATACAAATCCGTTTTATCCTTAAAAATTGGGATTCGAATTTGACCGAATAAGATGATGTGGGTGATCAGCGCGGTGGTGGAGATAAATGAAGGATGACGTGGGCTGGCAAAATAACTCTGTCACTATTCTGCCTCCAGAAAACTTGACTTTTGTGTCAAAAAATTCAACACTAGTTTTTGAAAAACTAGACGAAAATTTTATGTTGGACGTAAAGCCATAGTTTCTAGCATAACAGTCACAGAAATGCAAGAAGTCCATTGAATTATCCTGTGATCCTAATGTCTTCATGACGAAGTTCGAGACACATTTAGTAAAGACATTCAAATCTCTTTATGATCATAAACCAA
This sequence comes from Octopus bimaculoides, assembly GCF_001194135.2. Lineage (NCBI taxonomy): Eukaryota > Metazoa > Mollusca > Cephalopoda > Octopoda > Octopodidae > Octopus > Octopus bimaculoides. The sequence goes on along the minus strand of NC_068986.1, from coordinate 98,112,497 downwards.
TAATCTGGTTACGATTCATTGAAGACGTATTTCTTGTTTGGGAATGATCACAGAGTAGTTTAAGGCACTTCTTGCAGTCTAACTGGGCCCCACCTGCAAAGTCATGTACTGTTTATCTGGATATGAGATTACCATGTCGCGCACATACGGTTGTGATACACGTGCCTGGTTTACCCTTATGATGGGTATTCTGGGTTTCGTATATTTTACCCCAGTGTCACTTTAATGGCATGCACTGTTCTCTCACTCAACAATAATAACGATAATAATTATATCTGCCATAGGCAGATGACCTGAAGTTTGGAGGAAGGGGGCTGATCGATTTCATCGACATCAGCGCATGACTAGTACTTCTCAAATTAGAAAGGATGAAAGGCAAAGTCAACCTCGGTGGAGTTTGACAACTGTACGTAAAGACCGACCAAATGCCGCCAAGCATTTGGCCGAACGTGCTAACGATTCTGCCACCGCACCTGATTCAATAATAATAATAATAAAAATAATAATAATAATAGTTTCAAATTTTTCGACAAGGGCAGCAATTTTGCAGGAGAGGATAAGTCGATTACATCAGAAAGTAGCGAGTCATCAGAACAGATGAATCGATTACATAAGAACGTAACTCAGAACGTACCGACAGAGGAAATATCACTGAGCATTTCGCCCGGTATGCTAACCATTCTGCCAGCTCACTGGCTTAAACAACAACAACGACAAAAACAACAACAACAACAACAACAATAATAATGATAAAAATAATAATTATTATTTATTGCCCACAAGGGGCTAAACATATAGGGGCCAAACAAGGACAGACAAAGGGACTAAGTCGATTACATCGACTCCAGTGCGTAACTGGTACTTACTTAATCGACCCCGAAAGGATGAAAAGCAAAATTAATCTCGGTGAAATTCGAACTCAGACGGTAGCGGCAGACGAAATACCGCTAAGCACTTCGCCCGGCGTGCTAACGACTCTACCAGCTCACCGCCTTTATAATAATGATAATTATTATTATTATTATTATTATGAGAATTATTTATAATGATAATAATAATGATAATAATAATAATAATAATATCAGTGATAATAATAATAATAATAATAATAATAATAATAATAATAATAATAATAATAATAATAATAATAATAATAATGATAATAATAATAATAATAATAATAATGATAATGCACAAGACCAAAGCCTCCCCACCAGAAATTACCAAAAACACATAGTGAAAAGAAATATAACAAGTAACTGTAGAATATGTGGAGATCGACAAGAAACAATAAATCATATTATCTCTGGCTGCCCAGTCCTGGCTAAGAAAGAATATATTCACAGACACGACAGAGCTGGGACCTATATACACTGGAAGCTATGCCAACACTATGGAATAACAACAGAAAA
>NC_068986.1:98098908-98111014 GCF_001194135.2 Octopus bimaculoides | reverse complement strand
CTAATTGATGTATCAATACCAGCAGATGACAACGTTTCTCGAAAAGAAATGGAAAAACTTTCAAAATACAAAGACCTGGAAATAGAGGTAACTCGAATGTGGAATCTAAAAACAGAAACAATTCCTATTATAGTAGGTGCCTTAGGTATAATAAAAAAATATTCACACAAATACATAACAAGAGGACCAAGACTTACAAATATATATAACATACAGAAAATTGCACTACTGGGTACTGCACACATTCTACGCAAAACACTTTCAATACAGTAAACATAAGAGCACCACAGCAAACCACAGCACATACCCAAGGCGCACAGCGCTGCGCTCGGTAGTGGAGTGAAAGCACGTTATAAAAATAAAATTACTGAACAATAATAATAATAATAATAATAATAATAATAATAATAATAATAATAATGATAATAATAATAATAATAAACGAAAGCGGTAGGAATCTCCTTATGCTCTGATTTATGATACAGCTAGTGATGGTGTCACAAAAGAAAAAAAACACTGGTAACTGCGCAACCTGATAATCACTACCTCATATGAGTTACAATGAAAAATCATGATATTCTGAATAACAGTGGTAATAAAACGGAAGCCTTTGATGGTGAGAATGCTACACTCGGCAGGCTCAGAGATACTGCTCGAACTTCACTCTGTCGTTATTCAACTAGGGACCAACACACGGCGTAGATAGAAGAAACAAATCAATGCTGAGCAAGCCTGTAGACGAAAATGGTGTTCATCTTTGGGGAATACCGATCAGTGGAGAAAAAGAGGATTGTTTCAACTCACGTAACAGAGATAATGTAATCAAGCTAGAGTAATAAGAATACAGACGGGGTTATATATGCTCTCGAAGGAAATTTCTGTATTAGACCGAAAAGAGAAGTGAGAGCTTAAAAGCAAACCCAAATGCAGGGCGCTAAACAGAAAGTGCCTGAAAGTGGTAATGGAGGAACTGAAACAGCGCCTCGTTACAAAGAAAGCAAATATGGTAAGATACGACCGAAGAATGAATGGTTACCAGCAGAATAGGTTATTAAGTGTAGATCAGAAGAGATTCTACAAAGAAATAAATGGAGAGTATACAGATGAAAAGTTGATACTAGTCAACATTGAAAGTCAAAGTTTTTGGAGTGATATCTGGAGCAAAGACAAGGAGAACAAAAAGAATGCTAGAAGGTTGCAAGTATTGAAACAAACAGCAGTCTGTCCCAAACAGGCAGAGCTAGTCATTTCAGTTAGGGAGATTAAAAGTGATTATTATTCAGTAGTTTTATTTTTATAGCGTGCTTTCACTTCACTACCGAGCACAGCTCTCTATGCCTTGGGTATGTGCTCTGGTTTGCTGTGATACCCTTATCGTTACTGCATTGAAAGTGTTTTGCGTAGGATGTGTTCAGTGTAAGAAGAAAGAAGACCGCTGACAAATGGTATAAACACCATCCTGAAGCTGTGACTGAGGGAGAAAATGTATCGATTCTCTGAGACTTCTCCGTACATACCGACAAAACTATAAAAGCTAATAAACCGGATATTATTATAAAAGATCAGACAAAGAAGAAGTGCTTATTAATTGACATGAGTATTCCTTGCGATCATAATATAACGGCGAAAGAACTTGACAAGATCAGTAAATATAAAGTCTTGCTTATAGAAATTGAAAAAAAAATGTGGCACCTCTAGGCGACTACCGCACCAGTGATTATAGGATCTCTAGGAATGATAATAAAAGGTACTGACTCATGTACTGACAAGAGCATTATCGCTGTGAATTTATTTATTTATTTATTTTGTGAAATATATATCTTATCTGTGAATTTGCGTGTGTAAACTGGAAATGTATACAATGAGCTTCTCTACCGTAGGTGTACGAAAAACACTCGGCGAGAAGTAGAAGAAAATTTGAAGAAAGAAGGCAAAAAACAACATAGTAATAACAACTAGCTTGACATGTGAAAAATTCGCGGAAAGCATTAAAATGTAAGCATCTGTAAACAGTGTACTGGTTTCATGAGAAATGTTTGAATATTATGACCGTCTGTCTTTACTTTCTGATTTCAAATTCTGCCGAAGTCGACTTTGCTATCATCGTTTGGCCTTCGATAAATTGAATACCAGTTGTGTACTGAGGTCGATCTAATCAATTGGCCTCTTCCCACAAACATTTCAGACCTAGAAAAGTATATTTTGACAGTTACAGAATTTAGAAATTAATGTAACATCAATGGCTATATAATCCAACCAAAATAACTCACTTACACAAACGTAAACGGAATTACTATTTAACCTTAGGCGAAGAAGAAGAAGAAGAAGAAGAAGAAGAAGAAGAAGAAGAAGAAGAAGAAGAAGAAGAAGAAGAAGAAGAAGAAGAATTATGTGAGAAGTACGGTCTTAGATGAAACTGGAAACCGTACGAATACACACCAGAAGGCGTCACTGAGAATAATAGATATAAGACCTTAAGGGACTTTATATTCCAATCGATGCTCGGAGACGAGGCATTGTTGTTTTAGATAAAAAGAAGGAAACCAAGATTATTGATATTACACAGGTAGGTGACAAAATGCTGGAAAAATGGAAAATTACAAGTTCGTAAAAGAGAAAATTGTAAGAACGTGGACAGTGAAGTAACTGTCATCCCAATAGGAAGAGAAAGCTGGCTGAGGCTTTCAAAATTTTGGAGTTCTTTGGCAAATGATTTATTATGAGATATTTTCCTGAAATTGTGTCCATGACAAAATTGTATACCTAGGAGAAAACTGTTCGACAGTTTGTAAGACATCGCTATCATTAGAGTGAAAGAATCCGTCAAATACGGCATTCGTGTTCTGAATGTACAATAAAAGAGGTGTTGATTTTTTACATATTTAAACTAAGAAATTAATAGCCGGTTAGCAGAACCCGTTGTGGTTTAGATACATTACCTTGCAAGACATTCGTTCCGGCTTTGCAATATGAATTTCAAATATCCAGTATGGTCTGATTTGTCTTTCATCCTTTTAGGATCAATAAAAGTAATATATCCGCCTTGTGTTACGATAGATACTTTTTCTCGTTCTTTCTTTTTGTCTACCTCTCCGTCACTGTGGAAAGCATTCAGACATGAAGGGGGATGTGCTGTACCAGGCCTTAACATGCCCAGCACATACCTAAGTTTCGACAAAACCTTTATGACTCCGTCAACAAACACAGGTTAGACAAGGCAATGTAGCATGTGGTGAAATATCTAAGCCACTTTCCTTTTACATTCTAAACCACGTTGCCAAAATACCTGCCGCGCAAGGATTGAACACGATATGACTGACCGCTTCATTTCCAATATTTCCTGGTATTCTTATTGTTTAGAAATCAATAAGTGAACTCGTGAATGCCTGTTGATAGACAGCAGTAACAGTGTAGGGGATTCAATGCCGCGCTCAATTTAGCTATTCAGAATATGACCTATTAATTAAAATGTATGAAACGTGTAGCCTTCACAATTTGATTTTAAATAGAGTTTCTCCTTCTCCATACAGCATCGGTGATTTTATAACTGATTGAACGGGATGATAATGTTGACATTGGAATCGTATACTTTGTAGTTTTTAGATTTTAAACACGTTTGAAGGAGGATTTTGTCTTCTAATTACAAGGATATTCGAGTTAAAAACTTTTTGATTAATACAATGTATTATGTATGAAAGACCACCACCACCACGCACACACACACATAGACACACATATGTATGTGTGTTTGTGTCGGTCTATACATGTATCATACAGATACACACATACACACACACACATTGATACTCTAACCATATAATTACTTCTAGTCAGCTTTTTTAATCCAGAAAATATCACACATTTTAACATTAACTAACAAACTTTTTGCTATCTTTCTATCTCCTCACATAATAATTGTTTGTTAGCTATTTTATACTATCTGCAGTGGAATATGTTAACATCACTTAACTATAACAATGTATATGATGCTATCAACACCAAACAATATGATATTGACAGAAATAATCTATGGCGTTTTCTTCCTCTTGGAATATATATCCTATCGCTCAAAATGTTATGTAGTAAATGTTTTGGCTTTACTCTATCAATGTATATGCAGTGCTATAAATTATTCTCCACCGTTTCTAAGGTTTCGTTATGCAGAGCATATGTGATTGTCTTGTTTAGATTTATTTCTGTATATTATATATGAACGAAAGCTGATTTGGTCTCCGTTTTCATCGTGAACATGGCAGTGTTCCTGTGAAAGGAAAAATATATACTTCTTTTGATGTTATCAATTGAAAGAATCTTTTACAAAACCTTCTGGCAGAAATAGGAAAAATACAATATCAATATTTCACGCCATATATCATTTCAAAAAAAAATAGAAGTGATAATATTTTGCTATAAAGTTAAAAGTGATTTCTTTTTTTCTTTTGAACAGGCAGTCGACGTGTTTAAATAAACATTGATTTGTTTTCTTCTTGGACAAATGACGTGCCTCAATAAACTTTTATTTTTTATCTTTTTCCTTGGATATTTCAACGTCTTGAATGTTTATGAAAGATTACGTGACTGTTAGTAATTTTGTTGTTTCAGATAAGTGTCTACATGCTTCAGGAAAAAAAAATGTAGCTATCATTGTCTTTGAACGTCTTTTATGCAGATCATCCTGGGTCGGATACATCTCACAGTCAAATACATTTCAGCTATGACCATGTCGTGTTATTAACAGTAGTCTGAACCATCCCATCTGATTTGTGCTTTCAGAATGACGTGTATGATTTGAGGGATATTTGTCTACTATGTCCAAAAAACTGAGTGACCATCCAAGGATTTCCTAATTTGTCAGTCTTCGAAATGTTTAAATTTATGCCAACTCAACTGATTATTATCACTTATTCCTATAAGTTTGCCTAGTATATTTGTTCCAATATATTTATTTCTTCTATTTAGACGATTATGTGTGATATGAAAGACTGCTATATTTAAATACTGGCCACGAGATCTCGTAGATTTTCTTTCGCTCAAAGGCATTTGTGTTAGATTATGTCCATTGTTATGAATATTTAACTTCGTACATATAAATTAGAACATATATCAAATCTTAGTTATAAATTACAATTTCATATTTCCCAAAAGAGTAATTCCTCTCTTTCGCTACAAAATGTAAGCAGACATAGCATAACTGCGTGACTAAGAATTATGCTTTGAAACGCGATTCTGAGTTTTATCACACTGCACAGCACATTGATAAAATTTCATTCACCATTTATTTGATTTGAAGACGGTTTGCTAGTGAAGTAATGTAAATGAAAAGCCCACCGGATGCACTTTTACTATGATGATGATTGGGGGGTAGAAATAATCGGGCCATGATTCAGTACCCCTTGTTGCGTGGGAGTAGATTATTGAGTCAACCCTGTTGAAGCTCCCGGTCTGAAAATAAAACCTCTTGTTGATCTTGTGAAAGTACATGAATTGCGGGGCTCTTTCGCCACAACTATCCACAGAAGCTCTACATAAAAACATGACCAAAAGCTTTCTTTCTCCAACGAGGTCATATATATATATATATATATATATATATATATATATATTCTTGTGTATGCTTGCAAATTATATATAAAGCACACACACATATAAACAATGAAGTGACTGATAACAAAATTGGTAAAGAGTCAGACAAGGAGACACCATATCATCCAAATTACCCCCTTCTCTATCAGAAAAAGTTTCTAAACACTTGTATTGATCAGATAGAGGAGTAAATATAAACAGATACATGTTAAATAATCTCAAACTCGCGGATGATATTGTACTCATTTCCAGGAGCAATAAAGGATCAACAGAAATGCTCAAAAGAAAGTTAAAACTGTGGACACAACATGGATATGAATAAATCGAAGATAATCCCCAACCGTCTTATCTCAGCTGAAAATGTAGTAATAGATGATGAAATAGTTGAACATGTGGACCAATTACTACAACTTGAATTCCCTCAAATGTGCGAGAAATAAAAGTACAATCATCAGCAAACAGAAAGTCACGCAGGACATCTTCCTTGATATTTTCTTTGATCTGAAACCTTTGTCCTTTGAGACTTAATAAATCTCCTTCTGTACGAAACTGGACTCCTAGAGCACTTCATGACCCGACTCACTTTTTCTCTTCTCATCGCCCATATTGTCTCCTGCCTAGACACAACACGAAGAATTCCACTTACTACATCCTCTGTAAAATGTTCTCCGGAGAACACTACACATGCATCGTACTACCTCTTGACTTTTAAGTATTAAGCGAAATATTAGGAGGTTATAGCTTCTGCGGGGAGCAGGATATTGGGAGGGTATAGCTCCTTTCCACCAGATCTAGCCAATAAAATTCGCATTATTATTTTGTAGAATATATAAATCATTTCTTGTTAGAAAACATTAACTGTATTAATAAATGCTAAATGTTATTTTGCTAAATATTTAAATTGGTCTATATATGCTATTTCGTAGAATATTATAACTTTTTATTAATACTTATAGTAGTTCAAAGTGATTTGTAATGTATTTTAAATCGTATTAGTTAAAGATATGTTAAGACTAAATTGTATTAGTCAATAATCTTTTGTGTATATATTTCTAAATGCTTTGTAGAATGTCGATTCGTTCGGTGGTTTCTCTATGACAGTGGTCTTTCATGTTTATCTTGATATTTTTCTCCAATGTTCTGTTTACATTTTTCACGCTTGTAAATTATTTATTAAATTTATTCGTTTATTTCTATCATTATAAACTGTCAGATTTATTGTTCCAGTTTATTGATTGTTTGTGCAAGAAATTATAATTTGAATGATTGCTTGGCTAAGTGTGCATGTGTCTGTTGATAAAGAGTACAGGTCAGACACTGATAGTAAAGAAATTAATTTAACAAGCAATATGAAAGACAATCACCTCACAAAATAATTAATTGGTCTTTTCAGAACATTATTTCAACATCATAAACTTTCATACTGATATTTTTGTAAACATGTTGCTGTCTTCTGAATGCGAGCAAAGAATGGCTGTTACACGTAGAAAGAATTAGTTGTGTATTACTGCGGCTGGAAACAGTGCATTGAGGTATCGAGTTGTTCAACAAACTGGAACCCAATCACAAATGCATCCAACAGATCTAACACTGTTAACGGTCCACGACAACCAGCTAGTGCGAAGTTGATCAGCAACTTAAAAGCAGAATGGGCAGTTGTGACACATTTGAAAATTCCAGGTAATGTCAATACAATAGTAATATACTTAAGTGATTTTTTGCTGAAATTAGATTAATAAATAAAATTGAGCCAACCGGAGCGTCAAGAAAGTTTTAGAAATATTTCTGATGTCTTAACTTCATTTAGTGCCGCTCAAAATTATTGAATTCAGTGGGCATGCTGTCCCAATCGTTCAATATCATATCTCTTAATCGAGAGTTACAGGGATGGGGGGGGGGTCCACATTTTTCGAGGACTTTGCCAGTACGCTCTTTATAATATTTTCAGTGAGCAGCAGAGATTTGTTGCATATGAAGTGGGTAAATTTTAACTCCGAGTTTTAGCTTTTCTTTTTGTCGATTGATGAAATCTCATTCGTAATGCTGCCCTGCATTTTTGCAAGAATTTGCTGAGGATTGAATGGTGAACAGTTACAGAAAGTAATATCAAAGGGGCTCCTCAATTTGCTTGGTGGGCATGAAGCTGCATCCACTTCTAATTTAATCTATGGCTTGCAACATCACCCGTAACAACAATTGCGTTAAGTTGTACAGCTGTACCAAGCCACTGTAAATAGTTCTTGTCATGCGAGGACCATGCCAAGAACTATTTAAATACGTTGTTATTTAAAATCGTTTCAAAAATTAGTTAGCAGATTGTGGCGCCATTGAAGATGAAACTTAATCGATACATTGTTTCACGTATATAGTTGTATATATTTATATCGAATAGTGTTACAGTAAAGAGAGCCAATTATATCTGAAACGAAATATTTAGATGCTATATTTTAAGAACGCTGACGATAATTTCTCATTGAAAAAAAAAATCATATTGTCATTAATTTAGTATGCGGCTTCAAATACCATGAAATATAGGAAATATTTTTCTTTCGTTGTTTTGCGTAAAAAATGGATTAAATTTATGAAAATAAGCACGTACTGCACACTCCGGATTTGATGTTATAATACTTGAATTATATATTAAAATAAATAAATAAATAAATGAATAAACGTCAGAGTTCGGGAGCTAAAAACAAGAATTTTGACCTGAAATAACGAAATAATAATTTATGTGTATTACTATTTTCCAAGGTATTTGAAAACCGCTTCCTAACTTTTTGGAGATAAGAGAGTTAAGTAGGGAAATTAAGTAACGGATGATAATCAAGTAGAATATATGTCTAGGTCTTGCTAGATGTTCCGGACTACTTACAACAATTGGAAGCACTGTAAACCGCCATTTTGTATTATTTATCACCCTTGCAGGATGAAGGTATCAGCATGTTTTCCCCACCCAAGCGCAGCAGTTTGTGGAAGCTGTGAACTTCATCTTGAAATCATACTGGCTTGACGAGTCTAATTTGCCATACAGACTCGACTTGGCTTGATATAGGGATGCAGGAGTAAATGAGTCGACTATATCAACATCAATTTTTCATTGTACTTATTATATCGACCTCGATAAATCGAAAGGTAAAGTCGACCGCGGCGGAATTTGAACTCAGAACGTGCTAACAAGTCTGCCAGTTCGCCATCTTCATCATCCCTTGTGTTTTTCATATTTTAGGTGATTTTCTTGAAGAACCCGAACAGTAGGGTTTCCAATGCACATTCGATTCAGTTAATAAAGGCGTTTGTCATACTAATGAGTTGCTTAAGGAAAAATATTCCTGGGGGAATGGGTACATCCTTAAGAGATCCGTTTATATTAAATAACTCCATATGTGGAAACTATTTTATTTGCAGGTTATATAGAAATCTGGTCGACGTGTATATAAATGTATGTGTATTTTAATCAATGAGCAAACACAACACGGAAAAAATAAATAGATAGTTACCAGGGTAGCAAAAATTCACATAGATATTTCTCCGTGTTATTTGTAGCGTACTAGTCCAAATAATTATATCATTATATAATTATATCATTCTATAATATTCATCATTATATCTCCTCTCTTCAAGCTTCCGTAAAGAGAGAATTTGATTAATCGTCAATCGACAAATACGACGATTCAGCCCCAACATAGTGCAGGTGTGATGAAATTTTTCTGTAAACAAACTCGCGATTAGTAACAAGTTTTATTATCCGTTGTTGGTATTTGTTAATTGTAAGCAGTTCTTTTATTGATGATTGCAATGCGAATTATTGGCAACCGGATATATTGAATGAAAGAAGAATATTCATATTTATATAACGAAAAAAATTAAAGATTTGAATTGAAGATGTGCAGATGTTAGGTGGCAATTAACATCCAATATATCACACTTGTGACATATTGAGATATGAATGCAGAACGTATAGGAAAGTCAGAAGTGTTGAACAATTTTATACAATTTTAAAATTTCGAAAATACAATTTCAAAACAGTTCACAAATCTGGACTAAAAAGAAAAAGTAAAAATGAAATATCTTTTTAAACTATGAACTGTTTTCTCTCTTTCAAAGAAATTTCGTAGAGTGGTAAAATTAGCTTAATTAATTTGTGCTTCGTGTTATACCGTGCCAACGATTTCAAAGGATAATGAAATAGTTGTATACACGGTTATCAACGCCTAAAAACTTTAAAACAACTTCAGGAACTTTTTTTTATTTTATGTAACAAAATTTTAGAAATTGAATATGCAATTTCTTCAACTTAAAGTAGCTTAACCTAGAAGAGTTTCCCTCTCCTTTAATGATATTACAAGAAGCAAACCAAGTGTTTAAAATACTCTGATTGCTTTTCTAAAATTATCCACAGACAACAGCCGGCAAGGGCGGCGGACAAATGAACATAAAATATGTCTATTGGAACTCGTCTCGACGGATAGTACAATATGAAACAGCATCCAGAAAACCTTATCTGCACTTAGGATGCATATACTAAAACTTGTTGCGAAACGTTTTCGTAGTAAAAAACATCAACGTTAAATAAAAAAAAAAAAAGAAAATTTTTTGCAAGGCTGAAATGTCCTGGGAGTACTTTATTGGCATGTAAGAAAGTAATTTCTTTCTCGTTTCTCAATTGCTAAACAATTCATGATTTAGTATGAAAAACAAAAGGAGAAAAAAAAACGTGAATAAATGAAATGTCTTTTTAAACTATGAACTATTTTCCCTCTTAAAAAGAAAAACATTTTGTAAAATGTTGAAATTAGCTCCATTATTTCGTCTCTCGAGTTATGTCGTGTCGACGATTGCAAATGAGAATCCAATAGTACTGTACACGACTGCCAGCGACTAAAAGCTTTAAAATATTTAGGAACTTCATTTTATTCTATGCAAGAAGAAAAAAGGGATCAACATTTTCGATGACTTAACATTTAGCGAACAGAAAGAAACTTGTGTTTTGAAAGTTATAAAGGTATATATTAAATATAACACCAGTAGTGGACACAAAACTGGTACTCAAATTCTAAGATTAATGGCTAAGTTTAATCCTCTACTTTTTGTAGAACTTAAAATCACATCACCTTATTTCGATTTATGTGAGGTGGTGTATTCGAATGTAAAATTTCTATTGCGAACCCGTAGCATAGTCGGTACGACTCTGTTCTACTCAGTACACTTAAGATTCGATGACGTCATTCATGTCTCACTGATTTTTCAAACACATGAAGAGGTATTTCTTCCGAGACTATATCCATAGCGAAAGATCTTCCCCACCGCGTGTACACGAACCTGTAAAATATGACCTCTACGCGTATATTTTATTCAATGCAACTTTAATTCTAGCTTCTTTTTTTATTCCAGTTTCTACTGGCTTCCGACTTTCTCTTAAGTAACCATGAGACTTTGTTGACAGGGTTGACACGACTGAGTGATCTGGATTTTGCTGAGGACATGGCATTGATAGAAAAAAAGCAGTGGAATGCAGCATTGGAAAAGCAGTAGTAGGGTATTAGCGTAGGTGCTCCGTCTAGTCAACGTCAGTCATCAATGATGTGAAATTTCCTGTATTTAGCTTACTTGTTCTTATCGCAACCTTTGCCAGTAGTACTTCGCAAAGCAAAGTGAGGATAGATAGAAATATCTTGAAGGACATCTGGCGGTGTTGTACCAGTTAGGAAGTTATTGTGAGAAGAGCAAGATCACGACTACTGGAAGAGATCGTAGCACAGCATGGAGTATGCTTGGGTGATCACATTCTCCGTTTAGCCGACCAACAGCACTCAACAGCAACTATGAAAAAAAGTACTCCATCTGGTGAGAGATAAACATTATATATTTACAGTACACAATTCGTCTTTACTTTCTACTAATAGTTAAGAGATCAGCAAATATTTGCTTCACCATATACCGAAGTTCAGAAATAGCAGCTAAAAAAGCTGAGAATCCCATCACTTGCAACTCACAAAGGCAAAAACAAGAAAAAAAAACAATGAAAACTAACCATTCCGAAGGTTAACTGTAGACGCGTTTCTGGATTATGAGTGATACTCAATTTCCTTCATCAATATGGTATTCCAGCAGTAAATTCGACTATGCTAGCAAACTGTGCAAGCATGAACGAGTAACATTCCACATCGACACATATCTGAAAGCATAACCGAATCTACCTCGGTCAGCCAGTCCAACTGTCCTTCCTTCAAGAAATTACCATGTGCGCGACAAGTGATACCGCAGAGAATCTGCGTATACTAACAGGGAGTGAATAATTATTACAAATTAAAAGGGTAAAGAATTATCAATTTATCAATTCATTAATAAATCAACAATTAATGATTAATAATTTTTACCAAGCCCATCGGTATGTAAGCACCATTATTGGTGGAGAACTTATTTAAAAGCTCATATATATTTATAAACATAATTAAGGGATCAGCAAATATTTGCTTCACCATATACCGAAGTTCAGAAATAGCAGCTAAAAAAGCTGAGAATC
>NC_068986.1:98088363-98098365 GCF_001194135.2 Octopus bimaculoides | reverse complement strand
TATATATATATATATATATATGAATATGAATATCAATATGTGGGCGTGTGTAGTGCATATCTATGTGATATATGATGTCACTGTGAGCAGGCAAACTTTTATTCTTCAGTAACACTATCAACCTGTTCTATCATATTTTCTGTGTGAATAATATAAGTTAGTTTTCTCAAGTTTCTGTTTACATTAAACAACATATTTGCTGCACTGTCTATTTACCCTTTATGTTATTCAACAGAGTTTACATTTAACAGAATCTTTCTTTGTTTTCTTACAAGAATGTTTTCATAAAATGTGTGTGATATAATGAATTAAAATAGACCGTTATGGATAAATTGAAGGCTACTATATTCGTATGATATATGGTATAAATGATTAGAAGCAACAGCTGGCTTCAGATAAAGAGATAGGCTGCATTTGTATCTTCACTTTCAAACTGATAACTACATAGCATAAAATAAATATGTTTACACAAAATTGGTAGCATGAATATATCATTTTGCTACAATATTGTTAATTGGAGAAAATGAATGTTTTGTCTATAGACATTTCATAGAAAATTGTCTTTGAATCTTTTTAGACTTTTCTTCTGATCAACTGAAATCACATAATGAAGAGTGGGGCAGAGAGGACGGACAATTTTGAAAACTTCAAAAAATTATTCATTTTAGCTGCAAACAAATTTTATTGACATCGATGTGTTTGTATTGAATAAACATTTGTCAAAATCAAAATTGGAAAACAACATCCAAACATGTGGTATCCGTTTTTATTGATGCGTTTCCGAAAGCGTTCTTGGAAGTTGGCCTCCATTCTATCCAGCATTGATCTGTCGATTTGGGCGTCTTACACGCGAATAGCTTCCTTCAAATCGTCCAATGTACGGGGCTTATGTGCATACACACATGCCTGGAGGTATCCAACAAGAAATAACCACGCGGACAAATCGGGGGACCGAGGGGGGCCAAGGAATGTCAGAAAACCTGGAAATGAGGTGGTCACCGTAGAGAGGGCAAAGAACAGCCATTGATGCTCTGGTTGTGTGGGCCGTCGCCCCATCCTGTTAAAACCATACGTGTCTAATAGGCATGGTGTCTTCGTTCTAATTCAGGCACAATGAAGTTGTTTATCATCTCGATGTAACGCACGGAGTTCACAATAACAGCATTTCCATTATTGTTTTCAAAAAAGTAAGGACCAATGATGGAAACTTTTCCAACATCACACCAAAGCGTCACTTTGAGGCTGTGCAGTTCTCTCCGATTTTCAAGAGCCCAATACTGGCGGTTCTGTTGATTTACCTTGCCATTGAGGTGAAAATGAGCTTCATCACTCATTAACAAATTGAGATTGTCGTTTGCCTCAAAAATTGCTTCCATCCGATGTGCGAAGTTACGCCATTGTGCATAGTCCCGTGGTTTCAACTGTTGCACAATGACCGATTTGTAGAGGTGAAAGTGCAAGTCTTGATGCAAAATAATAGCCATTTGAGTAATAGCCATTTCTAAAACGTCTGTCGTGTTTGCCCGACTCTGTATAACGTTTTCAACAAAGATTTCGTACTGAAACTTATATTTTACGATTTACATATTCTATAAAATTATGTATAATTTGTAGTGCATTATATATTCTATAAAACTATTTATAATTTGATATGTATTATATTTTATGAAATTATTTATAATTTGTAATGTATTATTCTTTTATTCTCTTAATTGTTTCAGTCATTTAACTGCTGCTATGCTGGAGCACGGCTTTTAGTCGAGCAAATCAACCCCAGAACTTATTCTATCGGTTTCTTTTGCCGAACCGCTAACTTACGGGGACGTTAGCACACCAGCTTCAGTTGCCAAGCGATGTTGGCGGGGGGGGGGGACAAACTCAGACATACAAACATATACACACACATACATATATAAATACATATATACGACGGGATACTTTCACTTTCAGTTTACCAAATCTACTCACAAGGCTTTGGTCGGCCCGAGACCATAGTAGAAGGAACTTTCCCAAGGTGCCACGCAATGGGACTAAACCCGCACCCATGTGGTTGGTAAGCAATTTACTTACTACACAACCACTCCATTTGTAGTATAATATAAAGGCATAACGGATTCTCATATCTTAACAAATTGAAATACTCGCCATTGAAAACTACAGGTCGATTTGTATTTTATTCAGCAGATAACGAGGACGTTCCGTGCTGTAATGCTGAGGAGAAATCTGTACTTTCTGTTATATATGACATTTATCCTAAGTACATACTTTATGAGAATACTACGGGTCCAATATGGACCAAGTGGCACTTTGGAGAAATATTTGGGTCTTACATATTGAACAGATTAATGAGGTAAGCACTGGGTAAAAATTTACAATGGCAGAAATAGTTAACAATTATTACTACCGCATTCAAAAGAGCAGGGCATATTTTATGTTTCTCTTCAAATATAATGATACACGAAAGAAATGGATGTACTTGGCTCAGATTTCTTTCATGTTAAATTTGTTCAGTGATTGTTAGCTTAAAACTATACTATAGAAAAATCGTGACATATATATGTCCGAAAGGCTTCTGCCCAATTTTAAATCCACTAGAACTGGATCTAGAAAAAACTGTAGAAGCAAATACTGGCGTAAGCTGTCGCGCCGAGGAATCGGATTTACAACCTTTTATCGTTGCAATACTACTTTGATAACGATTTGGCTAAACGACATTGTCTTTTGAAGCTAACATAGTTCACATGAAACAATTTTTCAAAGACTTGTGCTCTTTAAGCAGTTACGTATTTACACAAACAAAACGTGAGTCACGAGATAATGAAGATTTATTCGAAATTTCATAAACTGGTCATTAAAGTTTGATGTGTGAAACTAACACACAAACACACACATACACATTCACACACACAAACGCACACAAACACACACACACACGCACACACATTGTGAACTGTCGAATTCTGTTGCTATCATTTTGTTGCTTCAGATTTATATTTACTGGGTGGTTGTAAGAACCGTCCGTTGTTTATACGATTATGTAAAATGTAATCCCAAATCAGTAATACTATAGCATATGTCAGGCAATTGGGAATGGAGAGATTTACGGCGTAAATTCTATACAAACTTAATTACATAAGTTCATACAATTTCTCTATTCTTACATTCCTATATGTTTCAAAACCTTTTGTCATAAAACGAATTGCAATTACATTACGCAGTAATATCCTCAAATGACTATTTATTGTAAGTTTTAATAGAATATACCTAGTTTAAAATTATGCTATTATAGTTATGTTGAATGTCAGTAGATGAGGAATGGCATGATTTATTGTAGGATGCTAGTAAATATGCGGGTGAATACAATGCAGTGTACTTAACAAGTTCGATATTCAACCATGCTATATTCTGATATCAATTCGTCTACTACACATAAGCTCCACCTTCCATGCCCTCACACACTCTCACACAAGTCATGGCACTCCGTCGTTTACGATGAGGGTTCCAGTTGATCCGATCAACGGAACAGCCTGCTCATGAAGTTAACGTGTAAGTGGCTGAGTACTCCACATACACGCGTACTCTTAACGTTGTTCACAGGGAGATTCAGTGTGACACAGAGTGTAACAGGGCTGGCTTTTTGAAATACACTTAAAACAGAAAGAGGAAGAAAGAGTGAGAGAAAGTTGTGGTAAAAGAGTACAGCAGGGTTCACCACCACCCCCTGCCGGAGCCTCAAGGACCTTTAGGTGTTTTCGCTCAATAAACACTCAGAACGCCCGGTCTCAGAATCGAAACCGCGATCCTACGACCACGAGACCGCTGCCCTAACCAAGATACAGAGATAAGTGTACGCACGCCTATACACATACACATAGGAATTTGGTTATTCACTGTGTCCTTAGATGTGTTTCGATCGCTTAGGCGTTAATGATTGGCGGCTTCGATTGTACGAGAAAACATACATAGATTTATGTGCAACTTTGTATATCCTAGTGCATGTTGTGGGAGATTCTGCGACGATAAATCTCTCTTCATGTTTGATAAAGGAGACCATTGTATTAATTGATACAATCTTAATTACAAACAGCGATTATGCTACATGTTAAATATTAATTTTAATAGGATAATATGTTAAGATTTTCTGCTACTGAAATCTTTTAATTGATATTCTTTCCTCAGCAATGCATAATTTGCATACTTATAGATTTAAATATAGATTTTTCGACAATATTTCATGTTCCTGTTCTTGCGGCGTGTCCTACTTTATTCGTAGATTGGAGCAATAATATTGGGTAGAGTCTTTCTTAGCATCTAAACGAATGCAAATGCCATATACATTTGGTTTCAAAAGCGAATTTCCAAAGTATCAAACGCTATCTTATTACTTTAGGTTGTAGGCTCAGGAAAAGGCATAACTCTAATGGCATGCTTTCTGGATTTCTGAGTCTGAGGAGAAAATGAGAAGAGTATTGTTGTCCCCACACTGAAGACATGGTCACAAAGCCTTCCATATAATGGACTAGATTAAAGATTGCAACATTTGACCTTGTTGAAAAGTGTCAGATGCCTTGATTGAAATATTTATGACATATGGAACGTCGACCGAACAATGAAGCACCATCTGTAGTTCCTGATATATTATGGCTGATCTATGTACCTTGCTGTACATACTAAGTTAGAATTAAGTTGGCATCAGAATAAGTATAACGACGAAACGAGTACCGTTCACCCTACTTGAGATCTAACAATTCCCTTCATTCAAACATAACAATCTATGAATAAAAACGCACTCCACGATGCAAGACCGATCCTGAAAACACATATTTTCAAAGAAACATCTTTCGATTACAACCAATGTCAGCTTTTGTTGGGGAAAAGCAACGATGAGTAATATTTTTATTCTTTGGAAATTCTCTGACATAATAAATCAGTTAAGATCCATCTAACGTAAAAAAAGAATTATTGCATTGGTAATCAAAGTAATGGTATTTTAAATACGGAAGGATTTCAAAATGGAGGCAAGCGTCAGATAAATGTTATTACATTAACAATATTTATGAGGGAGGGAAATGACGCGGATATTATTGCATGTAGGATTTTAACAATATTAACAGCCTATTCGAAATCCTTTAATGACTTTTAAATGGCCAACAAACTAAAACAAGTGGTGAGCATATGTAATTTTATCAGACACATTCTTTCTCTTCCCATTCAAACGTTTATTTATGGTGTTAACTTCCTTGTTCACTATGCATATGAATGAATGTGTTTTCTATTAGACATTGCGCGCTGAAACTCACGCGATAAATATGCACATATACGCACACACAACTACAATATTATACTCACTGACAGGCGGATATTACCACATAGATGCACACATGCCTGTCATAACGACCATTCAGAATTAACATATATTATCATAACGACTTTCTGTGAATTTGATGATTGTAGTGTGTTGCATAAAATGTGTACACAACAACAACATCAACAATAATAATAATCTTATAATATCCTATTCGTGTGATGCACCGATTCTTTGTCATCAACTTACAATACCACAGGCACACGCAACGACATATATCATTCTCTCTCTCTCCGTCTGACCCTGACACATATATACATGTTTATCTTTAGTCGAACGAATCCACTCAATTGGTTCATCTTTTTCAAGCCTGTTACTTATTCTATCGATCTCTAACTCCGAACAGGAACGTAAGCACACCAACACCAGTAGTCAGGCAATGGCGGGGAAAACGCATGTACACATAGATATATGGGTTTACATACATAGATACATACATACGTACATATATACACACACGCACACATATATTTCGCTTAGGCATTGCGATATAAATAACCTGGTGTAGAGTTCATTATACGTATGCTCCTGAACGAAGGTTTAGTCGACTATTGAGCGGAAGTAAGAAAAAAGTACCTATGTATAATATATATATATATATATATATGTGTGTGTGTGTGTGTGTGTGTGTATGAGTATATATGTGAACACACACACACACACACACACACACACACACACACACACACACACACACACACATATATATATATATATAGTGAATTCAAATATACGGATAAAAAGCGAAAAGAGGAATAAAAACAACAAACGTGACTCGCAGTGAAAGAGATTTTGTCGTTTCGAGCATAGCTTTTCGTCGGAATGGAGAAAGAAAGAAGGGCAAAAAATGCGGAAAAGAAGAAATCGCCAACAGACCACGCGGAGAACGTCAACCACATCTACTAAACGAGCTTTTGTCAGCCCGGCGCTTTGGCAGAAGACACTTGGTCGAGGTGTCACGCACTGGGACAAAAGCGAGAACCATGTCGCTGGAAAAAGAAATGTTACCACATAACTAAGGTGTTGCTTCAGTCACTGGAGTCTCAGTCTCGGTGGATAGGTGAAACTTACGTCAGGTTAGATTGCACTAGGTCGTACATGCAGTGTTGTGGAAGCGAACATGGATTAATTCATGTGAAAAAAAAATACAAGCTCTGTACCACACAGGCTTGCCTGTATGTGTTTGATGATGGTTTACATAATAGTTTATATTTAGAAATTGCATTAAAAATTGAGATTTTGGTTCAGCTGAAAATACCTGCATAACGGGTAGCGCAGTTGAATCATGATAAAATATATACTGAATGTTAAAATATTGTTTAGGTATTGTGTCTAATACTGGTTTCATTACGCAAGCTTAATGGTAATCCTTGCTGTTTAGCGCAAGGCTTAGTTGTTAATTATTAACTCCAGATCAGACCCGTTATAGTTGATCTAAAATGAATAAGACCTTTTCTCCAACCGTAAATGTTTCTTTATTGCACTCAGAAATTCATTATCCTGTGTGTCCTTATTTTCTAATATGCTAGGCTGTGATTTCAGATATACTCAGCTGCCATGTCTAACAAGGTCAGCCGACAACATTAATGCTCACTCGTTCAATCTATCAGGTCATAACATAAGTTCTATCCGAATTTTGAATAAAGAAAACAAGTGATCAAATGTTATATTTAATTGAAATTTAATCATCAATGTACTTTCCCTGATTATCTATGACTTCCTTCCATCTATTTACAAGCTTCTTAAACCCATCAATGTAAAACTCTTTTGGTTTCAAAGCGAAGTACTCTGAAATGTTAGTTTTGACCTCCTCCTGGCTTGCGAAATTTATGTTCCCCAATTGATTCTGTAAACTACGAAACAAATAGTCTGAAGGAGCAAGGTCGGGAGAATAATGTGGATGAAGATTTTTTTTTCCCAAACAAGCTCTTCGATTTTCTGTGATGTGATCATTGCAGTGTGGAGTCGCGCATTGTCCTGATGAAACATCACTCCTTTTCGATTCACTAAAGCGAGTATTCTTTCTTGAAAGCTTGGTTCAAACGCTCTAATTGCTGACAGTAGACTTGAGCATTGATTGTTGCAATAAGTGGTAACAGTTCACAGTGAATTACTCCTTTACAATCCCACCATATAGAGATAAGAACCTTTTTCCCATGAGGTTCTCTTCTCGGTTTTGCTTGAGCATTTTCCCTTTTACCAAACCACTGCTTACGACGTTGAACATTTCGATAGAAGATCCATTTTTCGTCATCAGTCACAAGTCTATCCAAGAAAGGTGAAATGAGTTCGCGAGAATGGAGAGAAGAGCGGATGTCAACTCGGGATTTGCGGGTGCTTTCCGACAACTTATGAGGCACCCATTTTCCATGTTTAGGAACCTTTCCAAGTTGTTGAAGATGACGATGAACAGTTGCATGGTTTGAACTAATCATTATTGCCAATCCTTTAACTGATAATGCAGGATTTTCTTCAAGTAATGCCTCAAGGAGCAGCTTATCATGAAATCTCTACTTCTGAATTTTGCAAACCATCTTCTGTAAGGTATTTCATTCAAACATTCTTTCCCATAAACTGAGTATATGTTTCGAGTCGCTTCGGCTGCAGAGTTTCCTTTTTGTATTCATAAAGCATTATGTGCCTCAAATGCTCTTTGGATACTTCCATGTTAGAAATGGTTTTAATCAAAGAAATTTTAATTCTATTATTCTGTAAAATAATATTCAATTAGTTTAAATGTACAAAAATACATAAAAATAATGTTTAATTCCATTAGATATTCTAAAATACTATTAAATTTTATTCAATTTTAAAAAAACCTAAAATCGGACAGAACTTATGAGATTACCTGATATAATTGCTTGATAAATTGCATTTCAAAACTCTCAAATGTAAGTACTTTAAATTAGGTCAGTGGAAGAATTACTAAGGACATCATCAACTGGAGTTTTCATGAATTAGTGCGATATTGAAAAGGAAAATCTTAGTTTCTTTAGTCTAGAGACCTTGTCCGAACGTTAGCACCTTTATGAACTGTAGTAAATATAGCCAAGTTTGTTGTGGTTTGATTGACCGAATTTAGATTTGATTGTGCAATTGTGTAGTTTTCAAAAGGTGGTCTAGATGGTAATACCTCTGCTAATTCAGATATATTATGGGTCCGCCTGATTTGGGTACCATGAAGCACGTAACAAGTTGTTATTGAGTGAGCAACGGTTTATAGAGCGTCAACTAACATCATCCAGAGTCTATTCCGCCCACTTCTTCACTCTTTCTGTATCTCCAGTTTTATATTTAGAAATTATATTCAACTGAGATTTTGGTTGAGCTGAAGACACCTGCATAACGTACTGCGCAGTTGAATCGGAACAGGGAAACATGATTGCAAAGAAAAATTCTTAATCAAATAACTAATATGCCTCCAAATAAACGAATGATAAGTGAAACTGGTATTATTCTTTGAAAATGTAAGACAGCGAATTGAAAGAATCGTTAGCACGTCACACAGAAAGCTAAGTGCATTTCTTGCGCTCTGAGTTTAAATTCCATCGAGGTCGACTTTGCCTCTCATCCTTCTGTGTCGATAAAATAATTACCATTTGAGCACTGGGGTCTATCAAATCGATTTTGCCCTTCCCTCAAAATTGCTGTCCTTCTACCAAAAACTGGACGGAATTATTCTTTCAAACATTGAGTCGGTGAGCTGGTGGAAACATTAGCGCGGGGTTCATATGCTTCGTATCATTTTTTCGCCTCTATAATCTGATCTTAAATTTAACAGAGGTCAACATTGCCTTTCACTATTTCGGCGTCGGAAAAATAAGTACATAATAAGCATAGGGGTCGATGAAATATTTACCAGTTGAGCACTGGGGCTGAAATAGTTGGCCTTGTGGCTAAATGTGAAACCGTTATATTCTGTTCAGCTGTTGACATGAGAAATTCTCTAAGATCAAACAAAATATTATTATTGCTTTCGTAATTAGTTTAATACATTTAAGACAGAAGGATGTGAAATGGCGGCAGGCCTCAGATAAATATTATAACATTAACACAATTTATGGGAAAAGAAATGACGGGGATCATCTTGCTTGAAATATTTAACGAAATTTAGAGCTCATTCAAAATATTTACTGCATTTTCAATAGCCAAAAACAAAATTAACGATGCGCTTATATATGTTAATCACATATTCTCTACACGTAGCCTTTCATTATGTCTTTTCGCACTGTCAGCTTCGTTGTTCTTCTTTATTTATGGTGAGATTATATCATATTTATGTTACCTATTGACACAAACACGAACAGTTATAATGTTATGTATATTCATATTAGAAGGATAGTTATTATACGCATATAAATAGCACTTATATCAGCATGCAACACATTACACTTTTCTTAAATTATGTTAGAGTTTAATACTAACTAACGAAATTTCACCGCATATTTCAATATCCTTTTATCCTTTTCCCACACACATTTGCGAAGTCATCATGCCATTGTTTAGAATTGCAAAAAATTCTCTTTCCTATAGAATGAACAACCGAACGGGGGACGAACCACCGATTAGACTGTCAACCTTTGTTTAAACAGGCACTCACAAATACATATATGCGTACATATATATATATATATATA
>NC_068986.1:98082191-98088134 GCF_001194135.2 Octopus bimaculoides | reverse complement strand
AGAGAGAGAGATAAATATATAAATTATATATAACATGTGCGCTTATTTTAAAAGACACAAGCTATGCTAAATATAGGACGTAAAACATTCCGAAACCACAAAAGTTAAGACTCTATTTACGCAGGCATGGTTGGAAGAAATTAAGTGAAATAAGGATTGCGCCTTACCACTGCAAAAATGCAAGAAGTAATGCTAGTTAACTTGATATAATGATTTCGAATTTAGCGCCAAAAACACGCTCGATTCTCTTTAGTCAAGTCTACTATTAAACAAAGATTTAAATATAACTTCGACCAATGCCTGAGTTCGTTTCAGCGCCCAAACCGCACTGAGAAAAACGAAATTAAGTGAACAAAAAACATTAATACTCATGAAAGATATTAATGCTAGGCAAAATTTATATATATAAAAGAATTATATATAACAAGGGCGCTTTTCTTTAAAAGACAACAGCTCTGCTAAATATAGGAGTTCAAACACTCCGAAGCCACAACAGTTAACACTTTAGCTTCCAGTCACTAATATTAATATAATCAGTATTAATGTTCTTTATTTACTTCTATAAATTTGCTTTACTTCGTTTTTCTCAATGCGGCTAGGGCACTGAAATGAACTCATTCCATTAATTCCGAGTCTTTTAACAAGCGTCAGATGACTTTGAATCATTGTAATTGAACTATCATCGAAGTTTCCAATGAATTGCTTTCGTGAGATGAAGGCAACCGAACCAATTGTACAAAGTCTTTGCCTAACCTCCCCCGGAGTTCGCCGTGGAACCTTTACTCGGAGAGCTGATGTCTTGCAACGTCTTCACTTAGCCAAGATCCACTGTGACTGCGTTCGAATTGTGAGGATCCTCTGATGTTCAGCACGTGGGAGTAAATCAGTGTTGCGTACCATATTCTGCAACTTGATGCCATGATTTTTGTGTCAATAATTACAAAGTGTTTCTATAGAGACTGACATATAGTCATCCTCTCGGGATCAGTTCTTTTATGAATGCAGGCGGGTCAACACTAAGCTCTTACAAAATTAGAATCGTATGCCAGCGTCCTGTATTGATTTTCCAGCATCAATGGTGCAATCATTGGTCGTCTCCTTGAAATATCCGGTTTTTGTGATGCTAGATGCCATAGTAAACTTTTAAGTGTGACGGTAACAATTCACCTTTATCATCAGGTAGAAAAAAGCTCTGGCTCAGACTCCGTTCCACAAAAATTGATTACTCCTTACTGAGCAGCTTCAAGCACACGTCCAACTTATTCGACAGCATGAATGTGTTCCCCATGATTTCAAGTTTACACCCATCATTCAAATTTGCAATCGGAAAAGCAACCGTGCACACACGCATATGTACACACACATATATGCACGCATACACAACATACTACATATATGAGTATAATTTCATCTCAATGCAACTCTTTGCAAGTTTGTTCGTAGTTAGTTCTTACAGACCGCATATGTTTAGGTTTCATGCTGAGCTTACGAATGTACGTCCCTTCTGTATTTATGTTAACATATTTTGATCACATGATATCCGCTATTGATCAGTCATCGTTAGTTACGCATGCTGAAATTCCGTTTCCTGCTTGTATCAAGTGTACTAGCGAATTTCGCATCTTTGATATGTTTTAACTACTTTAAACGGTTCTTCAAAACATGTAATGGATACATACTTAAATACACAGATACGCATATAGATGTGTGTGCTGATTCTTACTTGGTTCGTTAGATTCCTGATGTAACACTTTGTGTATCGAAACATAATATACTAATTGTAATTCATTTTATTAATTCCTTACGTTGCTAAAAGTCTTAGCTTGGGGTGTTGCAACATTTTCAATATGTTCTTCGTGACTGCTCTCTTCTGTCGCTGTCTCGAATTTATATATTTGTATTTGGTTTTGATGATGATGATGACGTCGCACATCGTAGTGATGGTAGCGGTAGCCTTGTTGTTCTGGAGCCTATGTGTGTATATTGTGTGTAGGTGTCTGTTAGTGTGATTTTTAGTGTGTTCTTTCTGTGTTCTTTCTGTGTGTGTGTGTGTGTGTGTGTGTGTGTGTGTGTGTGTGTGTGTGTGTGTAAATGTGATGTTGATCAGTTATGCCTCTGTGTGTATGATGTGCGTGTTCACGTATGCGTTTGCTAATATTTTTTCTCATTATAATCTTTTTTTGGTTCTATTCATTGTTCTGTCAGCCATATTGGTTTCTATTCCCTTTGTAGCGGTGGTGGCAATAGCTAACATCTGATAATGGCTGTTAGATACATTTCTCTGCTAAGTACATTTCCTTATTTTGCTTAATTCTATACTTATTTCGTTGTTTCTGATTTCTGTCGCATCGCCACTGTCAGTGTTCCTATTTATCTACCACGCTATCCATACATACAATTATTAAATACAGTGGTACTTCTAGTTGTGGGATTTATTTTGATTGACTTAATGTTGATAAATACTTACGTGCCGTCAAAAACTTTCTGTAATATGTGTTTTTTTCTATGTCTTTCCTCAAAACCCATTCACACTGCGTTTAGGTTCATAATTGTTCTTTTTCTAATATGAATCTTTGAAATTATTATTGCATTTTATATCTTTTTATTATTGCATTTATACTCACAGGTATTTGTTTTCTACATTCCTTTTAGTAATTTCACACCTAACATTATCCGATATGACTTCTCATCCGTACTGAGCAATTTTCTTTCACTTCCTTTTTCATTTAAAATGAAATTTCACGTTAAAAACAGAAAGAACATTAAGGAATTGTTTTTCACTTTTCTCAGCCGTAGCAACTTACCTGAAAATATCTGGCAGTTATCAGTGTCAGTTGATTCAATTGATCACAGATTTTAGCTGGTACGTCATTTACTGAGCCTGCAAGATTGTATTAGAAAATGTGACATTGATGGGGCTTAAATTCAGAATGCTGTGGTCGGAAGTGCATATTACAAAACTTTTCTTCACAAGCTCTACCCAATCTATCAATAAACCTACAATAGTTGAATAGTTGATTTGTAGACGACCATCGTGATTGGTTTGGCTTGGTTACCTTTGTCATTCTCACCCACAGCTTTCAGTGATATTAACAGTCTAGAAAAAATTATTTATATTAATATGTCAAGTATTTTATTTTATTGATATAAAACAAAAGTTTGGTTGCAACTGATTCCTCCATAAAAATGCCAGTACCATTCAATTATTTTTTGTGTCTATTCTTTTGTGACGACAGTAAAGATAACAATGTTTACCGTACGTCAGTTTAAATTTACAACCTCATAACGCTCCTCCACGACCACTCTTTGCCTAACACATGCCTCATTACAACGTATTGATATTATTTACATCAATGTATATTGTATATCACAAAAGATGCATACGGATGTTTCGGCAATGCTCTGACAGTTGTAATCACTTTATTGCAAGTATTTAGCTGGAAGAGTTTTATTATTCCATTCTAGTTATTTCTATTGTAAAGAACTATCTAAGAGAAACACGATGGCGTTTTCCATTCACAACAATAAGTGGCTTCAAAAATATGCATTAGTGAATTAATATTTTGATTAAGTGCATATATTATATACATGATATTAACCACAAGGAAAACAACGTGTTATGTTTTTTCCATCTCTGAACCCAGATATTCTCTTATAATTCTATTTACAAATGTAATGCATTATATGAGTCGACTTCACTCGCCATTAGGGCATTATTTCATCGACCATAGAAGAATTAAGACGAAAGTTCATATTGGCTACATTTGAAATTCGAACGCGACAGATTGCTTCACGATTTTGGTCTGACACCCTGCTGGGTTTATTGTCGAATGCTTACATCAGCCTCAGTATAATTTGATTCCTTATTAAGATGAGGATACTACGGAATCAAAACACGGTATTCAAAAGTTCTAATAAATGTCTTAGTTAAGATATGCACATACATTCGCATTCGATTCATTAACATATAAGTATAAATAATTTATGCGTAGGGACAGTAATATTTAAGGGAGGGAACTTGTAAATTACATGGTCTCAAATACTGGTAATTTATTTCATTGTGAAGAAAGATCAAAGAAAAAAATTGAACATTTTGTCCATCTTTACGTCCTGAGTTGAAATTCCTCCGGGGTCGATTTTGTCCTGCATGTTTTCGAGGTCGATAAAATAAGTACCAGCTGGGCAATGGGTCAATGTAATCTACTTACCCTCTCTCCCGAAATTGCTGGCCTTGTGCCAAAATTTGTAATCAATATTTCTGATCTATATGCCAAACCAGTAGTTTTCGAGCGAAAGAGCAACTCGGCTACATCGTATTTAGTACTTGACTAGTGTTTTATGGTGTTTTGATTCTCGTAGCTCCCACGTATTAGCAATCTTAATTCTCAGGCCGCCATATTTATCAACCTTTTCCCTTTCTTTTATGATATGTTGATCTGGTACTGCTACGTCGATTATTAGGCACTCTTGTTTGTCCCTCCTAAATGTTACTATATCCGGCTTTCGATGATTTAACACGTTGTCTGTATGGAAATCAAAGTCCTATAAGATTTTTGCCTTCCTCTTTTTGTCCATTACCTTTTCCGGTGTATGTAGGTACCAAGCACCCGTAACCTCGCATTCATGCCTACAGCAAAGCACAATCAATGTGTGTCACACTTTCGACCTTCTTCCCACACATTGTGCTGAGGTTCGATGCACTTGTGTATTATTCTTCACTGAGTTGAATATTATTATTATTATTATTATTATTATTATTATTATTATTATTATTATTATTATTATTATTAAATAAAATATGGTCCGTTGTCGACTGCTGAACTGAGGTTATCCCTTGACCATAGGGTCACCGCAGGTGCTCATCTCATGGAGAGTACACGGTGTAAAGTGTGTGCGGAACCTAGCAACACTATTTTTGAAGTTTTCCCACATTAACACTGCAAGGGAGTTAGTTGAGCTTCTTATCACGGCCCTTTCTTAATTAGCCCTAACGCTCCAGTCGTCACTGGTGCTGAGCTGCTTTTCATTCCCCACATCTTGGTCGCTTCTATTTCTAGGTCTTTGTAGTTAAATAACTTCTCAATTTCTTTAATGGACACATTTCTTTCTGCTGGTACTGTCACATCTATCATTAAGCATTTCGTATTCTTCCCATCTTTGATTATTATGTCTGGCCTCTTTTCCTTGATTTCGTTATCGGTGTTGTTTGGCATGTCCCAGAGTACTGTTACATCATCTTTTCCGGTCACAGTTTTAGGTTTATGCTGGTAACATCTTTCTGAAGTTGGAAGCTGGTAGCGTTTACATATCTTCCAATGGATATATTGCATTACTCTATCGTGTCTATGAATATATGCGGCTTTTTCAAGTGCTGTGCATACAGGTAAGATGTAGTCCACTGTTTCATCCTGCTCATGGCACATTCTGCATTTGGGTCAGTGCCATCGTTCATTATTTTATTGTGGTAAACCTTGGTTGCCAAGTTTGATATTGTGCTGCTATGAGCAGTTGGAGATACTTTGTATACTTCCATCACTTTCAGAATCCATGTGTGAGATACACTATCGAACGCCTTTTTATAGTCGATGTCTGTGAATATATTCCTTCTTAGTCAGGACTGGGCAGCCAGAGATAATATGATTTATTGTTTCTTGTCCATCTCCACATATTCTGCAGTTACTTGCTATGTTTCTTTTCATTATATGTTTTTGGTAATTTCTGGTGGGGAGGCTTTGGTCTTGTGCAGCAATTAAAAATCCTTCAGTCTCAGCTTTGAGTCTTGAGCTTCTTAACCATTACTGGGATTTTGTCTGTCTATTTATTATTGTTATTATTATTAATATTATTATTATTATTATTATTATTAATATTATTATTATTATTATTATTATTATTATTATTATTATTATTATTATTATTATTATTATTATTATGTTGTGTTTT
>NC_068986.1:98078695-98080826 GCF_001194135.2 Octopus bimaculoides | reverse complement strand
TTATTATTATTATTATTATTATTATTATTATTATTATTATTATTATTATTATTATTATTATTATTATTATTATTATTATTATTATTATTATTATGTCTATTATGAATGACTCAGGGATACATCTTAATTATTGGCTATTCTTTACTTGAAAGCAGGCAATAACAAATCACCAAATGTTTCAAGTAGTACCTTCTGTGATTCAAGGTGGCAATACTCTTTTCTTGAATGTGAGCTGTACCCAACAATGGTGTCTTTTGGATCACCTCGAGTCTGAAAGCAGCTCCAATATTCTTAATAAGTTTTCCAAAGCCCTTGGAAATTACTTCACCCCATAACTTTCGTATCTCCTCACGTAGTCGCTGGTATTTCTCAATTTCTGCTTCCTTATCTTTCACCTTCGAATCACATAGTATTGCAACACCTATTATATTTACCTCTTTTTCATCTTTATGAATGATCACGATATCTGGTTGCCTAGCCTGGTCGCACAGCATGTTAAAATCCAGAATTTTCCTGTACTGATCTCAAATCGTCTCATCCGTTATTCTCAAATCCTCCTGCTAATACTCTCCACTCTCCTCTTCGAGTGTTTTTAACCACTATGCTTCAGTTTCGTGTTGTTTCTCCTGAGACCATATGTTTGACCAAAATCTTTTGCTTTCTTCGGAATCGGGCATGGGCTTTTCACCAATTTCTTTCCCATCCGGTTTCTGATAGACGTTTTACTGATTTTGTTCGAAAAGGCTGTTTACTCTGTACTGCTCAATTCTCTGTTCATATCTCTTTAGTTTATTTGCTTTAGCTTTCAATCTCTGTTTCAATTCCTCAATCACAACATTGATTCCCTTTTTCTTCACCCTATACTTCCTCTCTAGCTCAACATAGTTTCCTCGTTGAACTTCATTTCTATTTTACTGTTCCAGAATTTTAACATGCTTTTTGGTTCCGTTAATAGACTGCGTTATTCTTATTTGCAACTATAGTTCCTTCAGGTTATGTTGATATTTAACTTTGGCTTTCAAACCTAACTTCCGAGCTATAAAGTTCGAGATTGCATTTATCAGATAGTTAGTGTCTGTGACGTAATCAGTCCTGATATCATCAGTAATATCTTTTTATTTTCCTGACCCATTCATTGAGTATCTTTCTGTTTACTTTTTAAAACTCCGTATGGAGGCTCTGTTCACCAGAGGTCCAAATATAAATGATTTCATTTAAAATGGATATCTATTCCTCGGTTCTCTCACCGCTTTCCTGATTAATAATCTCAGCCTCATGCTCGTTTATCGCATACCTTGTTGTCAGCTGGGCATGCTATATCTATGATCCAGCATAGTTTGTTTCTTACTCAATTAACACTATGTATGGCTTCCTATTCTCTATCTCATAGTCACACTGAATCATAAAATCCCACAGGATCTTTGCATTATCATTTTCGATGATGTCTTCGGGTTTGTTGTCGTACCAATGTTTTGCTCTGTCGAGTCCATACTTATTGCAAAGTGTCTAATGGGCAAACCTTGCTATATTGTCGTGGCGTCTCTTATATTCCTTCTGGGCTAGTGGTACATTGGCGGGTAATATACCATACGTTTTCTCCATTTTGTCCACAGATTCTGCACTTAACACTTTCTGACGTGTTGTCTATTCTGTATTTCGTGTAGTTTGTTCATAGTGCTTGCTCTTGGGCAGCACAGATTAGAGCCTCTGTTTCCCAGGTTTGAATCACTTTTAGTCATCCACAGCCATTTTTTCTCTGTCTGTCTTATCTTCCACATCCCTATGAAATTGTCCATGTATTCTTTTCTTTACCCACCTATTTTCAGTTTCATTCGTTTTCAATTGCTTGTACAGTGCTATATCTTTGAAATCTTTTATTATTGTTGTTATTATTATTATTATTATTATTATTATTATTATTATTATTATTATTATTATTATTATTATTATTATTTTATGTTTGACTTTTGTTTTGCATTTGTACAAGTTGGATCCAAGTCTCACCCAGAGACCTC
Organism: Octopus bimaculoides; assembly: GCF_001194135.2. Classification (NCBI taxonomy): domain Eukaryota; kingdom Metazoa; phylum Mollusca; class Cephalopoda; order Octopoda; family Octopodidae; genus Octopus; species Octopus bimaculoides. The sequence continues at coordinate 98,078,811 of NC_068986.1, read as the reverse complement.
AAGAGACAACAAGTTAGAAGTTCATGTAGGTGTTATGCCTAGGGTACCATATATTTGGATTTGTACAGTTTTGTTCTAGTGAATGTTTAAGAAACCATAAGAAAATTATGTGTTTG
>NC_068986.1:98073005-98078685 GCF_001194135.2 Octopus bimaculoides | reverse complement strand
TATTATTATTATTATTATTATTATTATTATTATTATTATTATTATTATTATTATTATCATTATTATTATTATTATTATTATTATTATTATTATTATTATTATTATTATTATTATTATTATTATTATTATTATTATCATTATTATTATTATTATTATTATTATAGTAGACGTCGCACAGTATACAATTTCGTGTGGTTGCTGGTTTAAGATATCGTGTCGACTGGGGATTTGTACTGTTTGTCAAGTTACAAGACGGACCTTATTGAAAAGGCATTACATGCTTATTCAATTAACAGGGCTGTTATGCTGAGTTTCGGCAGCTGTTATCAAACGTTTTCGCAGGCCGACTCTATATGTCTCAATTACGTTATTTTTCAGACGTCTAGTAGCAGTCAGTCGTACAGATTACACCAAATATCATTGAAATAGCTGCCACATTTGCTTTCTACAATACCTTCATATCTCCGTTGGATTCCTGATATTTCAAACTTTAAAAAAAAGTCATGTGACTAGAATTGTTCTTATTATTATATCTATCGTACATTATATCGGTATAACCATGATGCAACCCGAAAACAGACTCACTGGTCAGTATAATTAGACTGTAGCCGGCCTAATGAAATCGGAACTTTATTTACATACCCCTAACGTTACCATAAACGAATTTAAAAGATACATACATGCATACATGCATACATACATACATACATACATACATTCATACGTACATACATACACGCACATACACACACGCACACACGCATATAATCTATGCTATGCTTTCTTATTCTACCATCCAATAGTTATGTACTTGTCCTTTTTTTCATTTCTACTTCACCATCATACTATCGATATACTATCATACTATCATACTATCGATATACGGCAGGTGAGCAGTCCCCCGTCACTTCTTTCAGTATCTCGTTTCAGTATCAGCATTCTTTTAGTATGCTCAGATAGTAAAATATTCCGCCTCTCTAGAAAGCTATTCAATTCATATGCTGTCAGGCCTGTAATTACTTTTAAGCTTAATAGCAAGCTTGTAACAGACTTACAATTACTAACGCTTCTCCCTGTTCTCTGTTCTATTGCATTAACTTTATTCCTTCGTCCCCCCCCCCCGTGCTGGTGTTCCCTCTTTTATACACCATTGTTTCATTACATCAACAATAAAAGCAGCACTTTCAACAGTAGTGGTAACGGCAGTGTGTGTGTGTGTGTGTTGGCACTGCGTCGTTTACGACGTCGAGTGTTCCAGTTGATCCGATCAACGAAACAGCCTGCTCGTACAATTAACGTGCAAGTGGCTGAGCACTCCACAGACACGTGTACCCTTAACGTAATTCTCGGGGATATTCAGCGTGATACAGTGTGACAAGGCTGACCCTTTTGAATTACAGGCACAAGAGAAACAGGAAGTAAGAGTGAGAGAAAGTTGTGGTGAAAGAGTACAGCAGGGTTCGCCACCATCCCCTGCCGGAACCTCGTGGAGCTTTAAGTGTTTTCGCTCAATAAATACTCACAACGCCCGGTCTGGGAATCGAAACTGCAATCCTATGACCGCGAGTCTGCTGCCCTAACCACTGGGCCATTGCACCTCCCCAGGTAACGGCAGTAACAAGTATAAAAATTAAAATCAGTAGCACCAAGCAAAGCAGCAATGTAACCTTTCTCATATAGCAACAACAGCAGTTAGAGCATCAGTAACAGAATTCACTAAGAACAACACGTTACAAGACGTATCCCTCTCCATTCAGATCTCTCGTGTGCGTTCTGCGTGAGGGTGATCAAGGTGAAAAAAACAGATTTACTCCTGAAAGAAAAAGGAAAAAGGACATATGAATACATGTGATCTATAATGAACAATAGCGATTAAGACACGATCGAAAAATGTTGAAGCATGAGAGTAATGACAAAGAAAACTAGATTAGAATAGACCTAAGTAGTAAGTTAATGAGGCTTTTAGGGAAAGCCTTACGACCGACGTGCTTCAGGTGAGATTGTCATTCAAATAATTTTTCAATGCGAAGTATGAAAGATACATTTTCAGGACTAAGGAATGAACAAAAGCAGTTCAAAGGATCCAATCGGTTGGCAAAATGCCAATTCGAAATATTGCGGACTATAACGAGTGACTGGTAGTTGATTCCAAGCATGTGCGTATAGATTTTCTGTGCCATTTTGCTAAACTGTTCTCGACGAGTGATATATCAGGTGCCAAATTGCAGAATGTTTTCAATGCCTGCCTCGACGGCTTGCTGCAACTCTGTGCAAAAATGACGGGATTTCACGAAGAGCGGATAACAGTCATAAAATTTCGGGGAGAAGCTGTTATCTATGCGAGGTGTATTGTATAAATATCTCCTGTCATTGCATGCCGATGGGTTGCTACTAACGGGAAGTTGACATTAAGTTTCTGAGTTGACGACTTCTTGGTCGTCATTTTCTAGAATCTGGGAAGCGGCGTTTGTCAAACATCTTTGGAGCTGCATGTTTTGTTAACAACCGGTTCTGTATTCTGCTGTTGTTAGTGGCTCCGATGATGTCCACCCCATTCTCTCTCCTCAGGCTTTCCATATGCCAAGGCTCAAAGCCTTAGGCTATAATCGTAACACTTTTCCCTCTGCACCCTTGATTACTCCGTGGTGTTCGGGATAATTAGAACCTGTATAAGGATCCACTCGGTCACACATAATTTCTCTAGTATAAGGCGGTATATTGGCAAATTCATTACAACGTCGACTAGATTGCATAGTGGTAATCATTCCCGATCATTGTACTCAAAATTGAAATCCCACTCCAGAGCAGCATAAACTTTTATCTTTTCAAGGTCAATAAATAGATTACCAGTCCCTTTCCGGTACCATGTACTATCTTTCCCTCCCTCTTTCTCCCTCTCTTTTCCTCGTTTTTTTTTTTTTGCCCACGTGCCTTTTCTAATCGGCTGTTACCGTACTAGAAAGATGGGCTCCACCATCTTTTAAATTATTCAAGAAACGTTGTTTGATATAACGTCAACCATAAAACACCATCAAATATTTGACGGCTTAAAGCAGTGTTATTTTGCCCATCCATACTGTGTTACAAATTTATGACATACAAATTGGAAACCGAACTACTACTGCTGGCTGTACATTACGGTACTAGCATTAAGAGGTCGGTGTGTGGCATAACAGCTTGGTATATTGCCTTGACTCATTTCGGTTCCAAAGACCAAGAATATATTCTCATACATCTTGCTTTGATCAATGAAAATCATATAACATCGACGAGGGCTTCCTTTAATTGCTCTTTTGAAGACACTGGGAAATCTTCTATACTTTTCGATACCAAATTATTATCCTCCCAAGCATTTATTCAGTAAAGGTCTTCATATAAGAAAATACGATTTTTTGAAAAATATTTTCTCTTTTATTCGAAGAATTCTCTGTCATATAAAAAACTTTGGCAAGACGACTTTTTTTACTGCTTAATGACTTGGAATTTCCGTCATGGCCTGTCGTTGTTTATTTTATTAATGTGTTTACATTATGTCTATGTTTATATTACGAAATTGTTCATCTATGTTTTCTGTGTATGTCTGAATTGGCGAATGTAATTGCACCTGCTTGTCTTAAATTATTTTGATTTTACATGTTTGTTTGTTTTTTTTAATTTTTGTGTTTAGTACATATTCCTGCAGTCCCAGACGAAAAGAAGCCATTTAAAAAAAATGACTTGATACGCAAGTTTTTAAAAAAGACAGATCATTTATCAATACCGGCGTAATGAAGGAAGCATCTCAAACTTACATGTCATCGTTGTATTCAGTTCAGCTAAAGAGAATCCGAATTTATATACAAAAAAAAAACAATTGTAATAAAATTCATAAAAGTTCAGAAAGTGGAACGAAATGCAACTACCACAGTAGTAGTAGTAGTAGTAGTAGTAGTAGTAGTAGTAGTAGTAGTAGTAGTAGTAGTAGTAGTAGTAGTAAAACTTCTTTCTTTATTAGCCACAAGGGGCATAAAAGCATTTAACACAATAGTTAGTCAAATGCCAGGAGGGGTTTACACAGAAAAGTGTAAACAACATAAATAAGATTTTCAAAAATCTAACACATTCAATAGGAGTAGAGACAGAGCCCATGGATAATAAAGAACTCCTACAGATTCTGACTCAGCTTATTCACTGTAATCGCTCATCTCTCTTCCCTATTCCTCAGCCTACAGGCATCAGCTGAGCGTAAACCCACTCACCCATCATTCATCAAACTTACTGGGGAATGGGACCATATCTCTCAACCCTCATCTTCCTGTTTAATGAAATCTTAAAAAGTCGATGAGGCTTTAACCGAAGAGGAAGGTCACTGCCTTCAGTCATTTCTCTATCATTCACGACACAAACTCATTCGGCAGATTCACCAGTCAGAGGATAACTGCCTCCTCTTCCTGGGCAAACGAAGGCGGTGGAGAGTCCATGGAGTCGGCCACTGGCCGGATTCATTTTACAGATTATTTCAGAACTCCAAAAGTCAGCAGGGCTCGAGTACTGTAAAAAAAACGTGCAGCATGGTTTCCTCACTCGGCACGCACGTCGGGTAGGTATGGATAACAGCATTTCTGTGCTTGTAGTGTGTATTCCGAACCGATAGCACCCTCACCCCGGTGCCACTGACAGGCTAGCGACTTCTGGAAATTCTCCTTGGGCACTGGCCTGTAAGTTATATGGAAGAGGCCAGTCAGTGGCTTTTCATAGACGACCAGAGTTTCTCCAAAGAAGTCATCGCTCATGCTCACCGCTAAAACCCTACAGAACGGCATTGCTGAACATGAACCTACTGCACCGCCCGACAAACAGAGGGCTGTAAGTGACTAACGGCACTCAAAATGCCAGACGCCAGTCGTCTGTCAACGCTTGATCCAGAAGTGCGTTTTTGTTGCGGAGGCGAGCTGTGGGAACGCAAGTCAGAAAAGTTTAAGCTTATATAAAAATATCATTATTATTATTTACATCATTGTAAAATACGGCGTCGTATAACAAAACCATTTGCACCGAAAGCATATATATATAATTCGAAAACATGAACAGTTTCGTAACATTGTTTACAAAATAATAGCTGATCGTTTGGGAAGGAGCGTGTCTACAGTCCCTATGTTCGTGCACGACCAGCTATATGTCACTATGAGTAGAACAACAGATTCAGCAAATTTGGAAATTAGTTGTGGAGAGACGGAGCATATCGTTTATACTGTGTGTCAGTCACTAAAAAGACGAAATTTTAAAAAAAAACTGTTATCTCTCTCTCTCTCCTTCTCTCTCTTTACACCGTCGCTAGAAGGGGACTTAACTCATGTTTGCAAATACTCCTACTTGAAAATTGTCAGAAGTTATGGTTTAAAATTATTTTTAATACAAAGATTCACGTCTTATGAAGCAAACAAAAAAAATAAATAAACGGCCAATTCCGGGCATTTTCGACCATGAGGAATCCATTGGTGCGACTCCCAGATTGCTATCTTGTAAGGTGTGGCTTTCCTATAGATGCAACACACACACACATACACACACACACACACACACGCACACACAGACACACACACACACACAAACACACACACTCATAAACTCAGCTTTACAATATGTACTGATAATAATAATAATAATAATAATAATAATAATAATAATAATAATAGTAATG
>NC_068986.1:98070682-98071900 GCF_001194135.2 Octopus bimaculoides | reverse complement strand
ATACATTATAAAACAGTACATCAGAGTAAAACATTACATAACAATTCAATAGCATATAATGGCGCATGCAACATAATCAAGGCTTTGCAATCGTTACATGAACAAGAGTTCGTACATTGAGTCCTTTAAAAGTTCTTTCTTTTCTTCGTTTTCTTTTCAGTTACACATGTAAAAGTTCTTTCTTTTCTTTCTCTTTCAAGTTAACATCACAGTTAACAGTTCTTTTTCTTTATACATCATAACGACAAATACATTTTCTTGGAAGAATATTTAGACAAACCTTTGCTGTAATAACTTCCTTTCTTTCACAAACACTATAATCCAAGAGGTAAACAACTGACTACTGCTATCTCTTTTGGCTGCCAGAATCCCATCTCTCTGTCCCTCTCTCTCTCTGAGACCCTATGCATTTCTGCTGACTATAGCTTTCTCTCTGTCAGACTTATCATTCTTCATCTTCACTTCATCCAACTCGACTGGCAAAAATGCTGTCCCCAACTGCTCCGGCTGACTGCTACAACTCGACTGACCCTAAATCCTCGGCCGACCGCTTCGCGCCAATTCCTGTTCTCGTATTTCTCACAAATACCGTAGCCCAATAGTGTTACCTTACCCCCTCCCAAAGCTGGGTCAGTTCAGTACGATTCCTATCCTGCTTTTTTAAACTTTCGCTGACCGGCAAAGGGCAGCGATCATTCCTACGCTAAAAATAGCTGTGGTTGCTGACAAGACAAAGGAAATGCCATTGTCCCCAACAACCAGAATACGGTTTCAAAACCCAGCTAGGGAGATAGGGATATAACACTAATTTGTATTTTCGGTGGTTGTATCAATATAATGAAAAGAAACATAACAAGTAACTGCAGAATATGTGGCGATGGACAAGAAACAATAAATCATATTATCTCTGACTGCCCAGTCCTGGCTAAGAAGGAATATATTCACAGATACGACAGAGCTGGGACCTATATACACTGGAAGCTATGCCAACACTATGGAATAACAACAGAAAAAAGATGGTATAAACACACGCCAGAAAAGATCACAGAAAACGAGCCATACTCTGGGATATGCCAATACACACAGATAGAGAAATTAAGGTACATAGACCAGATATAGTTGTCAAAGATCATGAAGAAAAAAAATGCTTTCTAATTGATGTATCAATACCAGCAGATGACAACGTTTCTCTAAAAGAAATGGAAAAACTTTCAAAAT
>NC_068986.1:98068342-98070603 GCF_001194135.2 Octopus bimaculoides | reverse complement strand
TAATAATAATAATAATAATAATAATAATAATAATAATAATAATAATAATAATAATAATAATAATAATAATAATAGTAATAATAATGAAAGGAAGCAGTTCGAATCTTCCCATGTCCTGATCGATGATACATCTAGTGATGTTGTCACAATAAAAACTTTGGTAATTGCGCAACCTGATAATCGCTACCTCATATGAGTGACAATGAAAAAATATGCATATTATCAATAACGGCAAATAGAAGAGACGAGCTATAAGTACTAGGGGATATTGGAAATTGATAAATTAATGTAGAAAGAAATGAGACAAAAATTTAAGGTGGACTGATCATTAAGTCGAAATTAATCGGACGGAATAAGTTTGAAGCTATCAACACCTGGGCGGTTTCACCCTTACATATGGAACACGGTAATCGCAACGACAGTAGACGAACTAAACAGCTTAGACAGAAGGACAAGGAGGTTGCTGACTTGATATGGAATACTCAATCCAAAATGTGACTGTATGTACCAAGAAAAAGCGGTGGAATAGGACTGATTGGATGCGAACACAGCATTAGAGGAGAAGAAGACAACATAGCATGGTATGTAAAAGATGCCACAGATCCTATATTATTGGAAGTAAGAAGGTCAGGCTTATGTAAGATGACAGATTGCAAAGATAAAGCACTGTACAAGCACTTGAGAATGAATGAAACTGAAAATAGATGGATAAAGAAAAGAATGCATGGATAATTTCATAGGGATGTTGAAGTTAAGGCAGAGAAAAAAGAACGCTATGGATGACTAAAAGTGATTTAAAGCCAGAAATGGAGGCTCTAAAGGAGGCTTGCCCAAGAGCAAGGATTTAGAACCGATTACATAAAATACAGAATAGACAACACATCAGAAAGTGATAAATGCACAATTTGCGGACAAAATGGTGAAACCGTATTGTATATTACCAATCAATGTGCGTCACTAGCCCAGAAAGAATATAAGAGATATCATGACAGCATAGCAAGTGTTGTCCATTGGACACTTTGCAAGAAGTATGGACTTGACCTGACAGAGAAAAAAGTGGTACGAACATAAACCCTATGGTATCATCGAAAATGATATTGCAAAGATCATATGTGTTAGCTTGGGAGGTTAAGCAGTTGTAGTCGCTCAAAAACATTGTTCTCTTCTCTAGTCTGTTGATATATTTCTCCGCTTTTTAAATGTTCGTATTTATTATCCAGTGAGCGGAGCAAATAAATACCTTTTGATCAGTTTTTCACTCTTGTTGCTGTCGTTAGTATCGTCATTGCTACTGATTCCTATTAGTATGGTGGTCGTGATGTTTTTCGCTACGCTGTGCATGATATGCGGCTGGTGATTTTCGGGGACTCTTTGACTGACATGTTATTGTTCTTACTGCTTGTACAAACGCTGTCGCTGTTGTTATAGTTTTTGCTACAACACATTGCTGTCAATATTTCGAAATATGACTACGTTTATGATATTTTGTTGTAAGTGATGACAGTTCCATGTATAAATATCCTCCGACATTCCACTCTCGCAGACTGCATGTTGTGAAAAATTGTCTTTCTTTTAAAACTTTGCCTGTAGAGTGACTAATCCCACATCTCCAGTTCTGCTTACCAAAAGTGGCCCACTTGGCACCGTGCATTCGCGCCGCAATGGCTGCGATACATACGGCCGCCTCTGATCGGGAGAGGAGCGGCCCGTTTAGCCCGTTCCGAGTTCGAGAGTAGATCTGGTCCTAAAAATGAAAAGACTGCTCAAAATCATAAAGCTTTCAAATTACATTTAGCTTTACTGAGAATCTTCACCAACAACTATAACGGAAGATGTTACTTCAAGCATTTGATTTTAAACGTCTGATCCAGTTGGTTGTGCATTGATATTATGGGCAACCATCCACACAATTCATCAAATAATGATCAATTAATTGTTATGATGGCTGGTCTCCACCGATGTTGTTCATAGACTGTAGCTACTGCGAGGATATTGTTCTTATAAATTGCTCGGGTCAGTATTATATATTTGAGATTCTACATTTCTCACTGAAAATCGTTGTCGGACATACAATTGTAACAAGGGAACAGGTTCATTGAAACTGATAAGATGCAATAGAGGCTAAATTGAGACATTTTACTTCATTTATGGTTTCAGTCGTTACTCATAGTTATGTTAAGATATCGCTTCTTCGTTGGTAATCTTATGTTATATACATACATATATATATATATATATATATATATATATATATGTATATA
>NC_068986.1:98065487-98068202 GCF_001194135.2 Octopus bimaculoides | reverse complement strand
ATATATATATATATATATATATATATATACCGAAAGGTAGTATCAGCAACTCAAAAAACCAATTGAAATATATGATGTGATCGGAAAATTGGCAGCGAAACAACTACCTACGTTTGATTGTGGGGGTGTACGCATTTCTCTCTAGAAATACCATGAAATATCCATGCCTATTGAATATGCACCAGCATTTATTATTCATAGTCACGATGATTATATTCACAATATACCAAATAAATGTCAATTTTTACTTGTAAATTATGTTTTCAAGATCTTGTTTCGAAAAATTGTCATATTAAATATTTTCCCAAGTCACATCATCTTTCAGTTCATATCTCATCTCGTTCTCTTTCACTTCTTCCTCTATGAACGCATTCTCTATCGACTTACCATTTTTCTATTTACTTTCTTTTTCTTGAATTTCTATAACTATTTTCATTTATGTAGAAAAATAGAAAATTAATACGAAATGTTTCCTCACAATTAGATTTTTTTTAAATATCAAAATACCAAAACAGAATAAATTTATATGTATTTCCTTTTCTATTTTTTTATTTCCAATGTTTATATTAAAATCTATTCACTCTTGATATTTTCCCTATATCATTAAGTTCACTGTTGATGTACGATACATTTGATATACGATATATAAGATATATGATATATTTGATATTTTCGACTAGTATTGATGTTTTCTAGATTTTCATTGAATAAATTATAAGGAAAAAAATCTGAAAATCATTCTTCCTAGTGTTGATGGTTATTTCCAATCTCCTATCAGTTCAAACTATAAAATATTCCTAATGTTTTAGTTTGTCAAATATAGATATATACAAAAAAAAAAAAAAACTTATACACATGAAGTTATACATATGTAGATATACATATACATATAGGAATACGTACAATTCAATATGTGTGCGTGTATGTATTATAAATATATTTGAGTATGTATGTACATACATATTCATGTACATATAGATGTGCACTCTTTCGTATACGCATGTATATGCGCACATGTGTGTGTATGTATATTCACTGAAGACGTGACTGCGTTCGAGTTCAATCTCATTTATATATAATTGTTTGTTTATTAGTTTAGTTTGAATTAATATTGCTCATTAAATTTTCTAGACTCCATTAATCTCTTCTTCTAAAGAAAGGTACGATAAAAGTATTTATGCATTACCAGTTTTTGTAGTTTTTATCAAGACAATAACGTATAACAATTTTAATCATAATCGGGATATCTACATTATTTAACCCATTAATTCATAATATATTCTATGACATGTAAATCTTCTTTATTAGCTGACATTTATATCTGTGTCAAATTTTGGTTTTTACTTTGCTTCCGTTGCTAATATTCATCGTTTAGTTTTTCTTATCAGCTTATGAATTTTATATCTCATTTTTGTTTCGCCTCCTGTAGTGCAATGCACGGCAATTAATTGTCAGGCAGACGGTGAGAAAGTATTAGTGTGAGTCATGGAGTTTATATCAGGAGTTTATATCAGGAGTTTATATTGAAATTTCTATTTAACATTTGTCATCTGCATTACTTTCTGTTATTTGCAGTTTTTGGTTTCCCATACACGAGAGGTATGTTAACGCTGGTGTTTTAGGTGATATTGTAAAAAGATATAGCAAGTGTATTCGGTTTTATGTGTTTAAATTATGAATTCATGCATTCTTTGAGCAAAATGGATTTGTATCATGTGCAGCGGTATATGCAAGCAAACATACGTGTGTGTACGTGTGTGTGTGTTTGTGTGCATGTGTGTGTGCGTGCGTGCGTTTGCGCACGTGCACATGTAAAGTTCACTATTGTAATTGTTTTAATCCTAATGAATGTTCATCAGATTCCATCTGATTAACTGACAACATTTTATATAAAACTACAATAAAGGCGCCAAATTTGAACAAGGTCTGCGTTGGATTTTACCCCGGCCACGTGAGCACAAAATACGAATTAATTTTCTGGATTTATCTAAACGTTAAACGAAAAGAATACACAGTTTGAAAGTAAAAGGAATTTATTTAGAAGAAAAGTTCATCTAAACTTAGGAATTAAAATACTAATTTAGTGATGTGTATGCGACTGAATCGTTTGGAAATGGTCTTTACTAAAGGGTGATGTACGAAAATAAAAACAACGAATCCTGCAACCATAAGATTCTTAAAATATCCGATTATCTATAATCAATTATGACGATACATAATCTGATTTCTTTCTGATTTCAGAGCTTTAAATTCCTTTTATGAGCCACTATTAGTAACCCTGTATGGCATTAATACTTTTAAACTTCTCCAATTTAGCTTTACTATTGTTTGTAACACTAATTTGTTGTTATGTATACTGACATATTTTGTCCCGATGTAGACATTATTTACGCTATTTGGCTGCACTAAATTGATTGTTGCGACTAAAATTTTTCATTTCTAATTTTCATACAATCCTCGAGTCATACGCTGATTGTAAATGATATGTAAATGATATGTATATGATATGTATATGATATATTTACAGCCTAACTCAAACATTTTAATTCATAATTTCTTGATGTTGGTGAGCTAATCTTGTCGGTTACTTTTTGTGATATTGCTCCTGCAGTCACCGTTCATTATTTTTTAATCACCTTCTACAAAGTTTGTCGTTGTATTTCCAATAGGAAAATTACTCTTATTACTTTAGTTACTGTTTTAACCTCTCTCTCT
>NC_068986.1:98059840-98065477 GCF_001194135.2 Octopus bimaculoides | reverse complement strand
CTCTCTCTCTCTCTCTCTCTCTCTCTCTCTCTCTCTCGGTAGATGGATAGATTAGATAAATAGATAGATATATATAGGTAGATAGATAGTTAGATACACAGAAAAGCAGGTACATGAAAAGATATATATAGAGAGAGACAGAGTGATAGCTAGTTGATAGATAGGTAGATAGGTAGGTAGGTAGGCAGGTAGGTAGGCAGGTAGGTAGGCAGATAGATACATAGGTAGATAATAGATAAAAGAATGTATTGATAGTTACATAACTAGATCCAAATTTAAGTCATCAATATACGAAATTTCGTCCACTAATAATTGCAGCTACAATATATTAATGTTAAATAAAATATCCTGTTATCCAGTTCGAGAATCTTCATGACCTGAATAACATTTGATTTCATTTTCTTTTACCATATTAAAAACCGTTTATATATTTGTTAACTTTTGGTTTATGCACTGATAGGTCTTCAAAAACCTCTCTACAAAACAGCTCTAATTTCGCTAATTCCTCGGCAGGTAATGCGATTTGGACAATTTGGCCTTTTGTTTCGGTCCACATATGTTATCGTTGATTTTAAATATATATTTTCAAATTGTTTGAGTATTGGCCTTGGAATTTTGTGTGGATAAACCATTGCCCTTTATTTTTAAAAGGGCTATCGTTAATATTCTTTATTCAGCACATATTTTAATCTAGCAGGTACTTGAAGTTGTCTCATGGTGTGTTGTTAGATTAACAATTTCATTTTCTGTCATGATTGTAATATACACGTGCATAACTCAGGGCTGTGTCGTTTTCTATCGTCTCTTTTGATACATCAAAAATATTCAGTCATTAACACACACAAAGACACACAAAAATACCCCCACACACAAATACACACACACACGCACATACACACAAACGCACATAAACACAAACGCACATTCACACACAAGCAAACACGCATACACTCACAAACACACGCACATACACGCACACGCACAAACACAGAGACACACACACATACATATATACACGCACACACACACACACAAGCAAACATACAAACGCACAAGTGCATCTTGACCCAAAACTAGACAGACAGACACAAACACACTAGGGCATATGGAATTATAGCTTAGCTGTCGTTCGCTGTGAGTACCATACTTTTGCTAATTGCTTTGGTGAAATCGTATAGATAATTATAATAATGAGAGAAAGGAATTATGGGTTTCTGCTTAGAGTTAATGAGAAAAAATGTAGCTGTGAATTCCGTTTAGCGAGCGTGAGTTAATATGAGATTAAATTGTTTCATCTTATTTCTAGATGTTGGATGCAGTCCAATAATACTGGGATAAGTTGGGTGAACTGAAAGAACTCTAGACATGAATATTGCCTACACAGCTTTTAGGGAAATTGTTCCCATTTATTGCCCACAGATGATCCACTCTATGTCGATACAAAAGAAAGGGAACCAAATATATGTACCTATACCTATACGTTTAGGTATAAAATAACAGTCAATGAGCAATTTGTTCCTGACTAGACATCGGTATATAGGGTGAGATTTTATGAGGTCATAACTATTAAAAGAAGTTGGAATTATGCAAAGGCGGAAGAGCTGAAGTTCAAGACGTGGTCGTTTGTGTTAATGAAGTAATATAAGACAGAGACAAAAAGTGATATCAACTTGTCATGGCACTCAGAGGACAAGTAGAAATGAAAATGATTCATGGCTTTTTGGTTTGTGGTTAGAAGTAAATAGTGAAAGGACGAGGTTTGATTACGATGAGAATAGCTGAAGCAAGTAGAATTAGAAGAGAACTATTAAGTTTGCAAATAGAAGTGGGTATTGCATTTTCGTTTTTCAGAGCGTTTCCGGAGTGCATCGAACTTTGACAGAAGAGGGAAGATGTAATATCCGTGCATAATTATGTTATACAAAATGACTTGGTGGGATAACTGTTGTGGTGGCATATGTGGTTTGTAAAGTTGTCACACTTCGTGGCTTCTGATTTGCTGTTGTAGTTAAGATTTGTGACCACGACTACAAAACAGAACACCATCCGCAGTAGAAGCCTAATGCTTTCCCTACTTAAACGAAGTAGATTGAGAACTACGTACGAACAGAGCATTTTTACTGAAATGCATTTTTACAGAGCGTTGCACAGAAATGAAAATTTTCTGCGATAATAGGTCAAGTTTCGATGCGACAAGATACTTCTTTGGAAATTTGTCTACTGCAGTAGCCTAGAAACAGTGAATAGCTAGCGATGAAATTTAGCTTTCGACGATTAACCTTAAAGTCAACGCTGAATGAGCAAAAATATTACCATATATTTTACAAACGTGATCATCACGTCCTCTATTCTCGCATAAATATTCTAGAACCACGCTTTACAGTGGACGCTGTCCTTTTATGAAAGAATAAAATGCGATTTGAGAACGATTTGGTTTCCTATTTCAGAAAACATTAAGCGGCCAGATACAGATTTCTACGTCGGCATACATCTTGTTGAAGTTTGCGCTTGTGTAACAAAAGAAAAAAAAAAGAAAAAAACAATGCAAGTATGATCGAAGTATACATCACCATAATCACATCATTATATAGGATAGTTTTGTTTATATAACAAAAAAGAAATAATACAGATAGTTATCATTGTCTTGGAAACTGTTTATTTGATGTGAGGCTCTTTCATCTTTCAAACACAGATTTCTTGACCTGTTTGAACAAGACGTTTGATAAAATGTGTGAGAGGTGTGGCAACTGTCATTCTAAAAATAAAAACTGTCGACTTTTTTTCCTCGTTTTTATCTTACCATTTAATTTCGTGATTCTCAGTATCATTTCCAAACATTATTTTTGCTATGTTTGTTATTCGTCTCATTTTTCTTATTCAGTATTCCGTTTACACTTGATTTATTCATTCACAGGCGTTTTCATTTTATTTCTCTTCCATTATATTTCCTTATTTACTTTAACATTATTTTGTTTATTTTTTGGGGTTCTTAATCATTTATTTCATTCTCCTATTTAATATTCAATATTCTGCATTGATTTCTATGTTCTCTCACATTGAAGAACACATATGCATTAGAGTCACACAGACGCTCAATCGCACACACATAAATACGCACACATACACATACATGTGTACATACTAAGGCAGAATCGTACTGTTACAAAAACATGATACCGCACATACGTCGGTCTTTGTGTGTATTATGCACACGCACACATGTAATTCTGCATATGTGTATCTGTCAACATATTTATGTATTTATGTATGTATAGTTATACCTGTATATATATATATACACATGCACACATGTATTCATATATATGTGTGTGTGTGTATTTGTATGTTTGTGTGTATAATTATATATACATATTTATGCATATATATCTAAGCACACGCGCATACAGACACAGACGCAAATACGCTCGTGCGTGCACACACACACACACACACACACACACACACGCACACGCACGCACACACACGCACACGCACGCTCGCGCACGCACACACACACACACACACACACACAAACACACACGCACACATGGGCATACGCGCACGCAAAATCAATAGCCGACATATTATAAGAACAGGAGCGTTAGTGAGTTTGCAAGAAAAATATTAAAATGGTTGTTGTAGATTTTGAACGCTGTTATAAATTAGTTTTATGGAAATTTCATATAATTCAAATATTACGATATTTAATTTAACTTATGCGTTAGTATGAGATCGATGACCATTACTATGGCACTACTAATTAGAAAGATATATATCAATTGTTAGCAACGTAAGCAATGCTTGTACCAAAAGTTACTGTTTGCATTGAACGTAACTTGGGTATCATGTTAGAACACCGAATACTGGTTTGTTAGCCTCGAGAGATTCTCTCATAAAAGGGCATCGTGTATAAAAGCACACTCACAGGTCGTTGCAGATACGAACTGTCTGTCCATGCATCGGGACTCCCATATCACGTGATTTTCGTCTACTGGATATCAGAAATACTAGGTAGCTGGTCGCCATAGATAAGGCAAATTGTGCTTGCACAACATGCAGAATATCAGCATCTCATCACAAATAAACATGTTAAAAGTTAATTATTATCGACTGAAGCAGTATTTGTTCTAAAAGTTAATATTTGCATAAATATATTTTGCAATCAGTGACCAGCTCGCTCGAAGGTTTTTCGGAAACTAAGATAAAGCAAAATATGTAAAATTTTCATTTATTCGCAGTTTTCAAGATGTAGCTCACGTGCTACAGAAGCTATGTTTGTGTCAATTTTGACACACTGAAAGCAATCATTTTGTAATATAGAAGATTATTGTGACCATTTTGCTTTGCCTTTTATTAATCACCTCTTGAAACAATTCGGTGATTTGACTGTTATATTAGATCGATCTCGACTTAATTCCATTTCTTTGAAATTTATATCAGGAACGGGAATAGAAGAGCATTTGCAAATATTGTTTAGAAATGATGCAATTTCATGTGAGCATGCATTCAACACATCAGCGAGGAATTTACCAATATATAATTATATCAATTCCAGTGATTTCGCCCCATGTGGCCGTCTGTAATGTCAAGAACTAGGAATATATATTGGATTGTCGTTACAATCACTATTGAAGTGAATTAAAGCTGGTTGAATGAATCAAGAACAGTTTTCTTTCATTTTATAAGAATCTCCAGTTCTCTTTTAAAAGTGTATATACATTACACTCACTCTCACGCACGCACACACGCTCACGCGCACACACAGGCACGCGCAAACAAACACACGCACAAACACACAGACGCATAAACACGTATATATAAATATAAGCATAACTACTGAGAAACCCCCCCCCCCAATACTAAATAGGAAATATACATAGTAGATATCATAACCCTATAACCAGTTTACACATGCTTGGTAGAATAGTTAGTGGACTGTTATGTAGATAGATATATGTATGTGTGTGTGTGTGTGTGTTTGAGTGTAAGTATATAACATGTATATGCACATGTATGTAAGCATATGGGTATGAAAGTAAACAGATCAACATATAGACGGATAGGAACATAGGTTATATGAATAGACAAGCACACATATGCACACATACACAAATGAAGACTGAAAGACATGGCCATATATACACGCACACTTTATTTCACACAAGGACAAAAATGAAGATACATATCCATACATACAAACACAGTAAATAGTTGCAAAACAGACACATACATATACACACTCACTCAGACATGCACACACACAACGAGACAGGGTTACACACATATACATACATAAAAATAAACACGGATGTGCAAACACATGAATATGCAGAATACATACATACACATGCACACACATACACACATACATAAATACACGCATACACACGTACATGTATACATACATTGATGCTTGCATATGCACACACACACGCACTAACCCACACTCACGCGCACAAACAAACAAAAAGGAATGCATTGTGAATAAAGGACAGAGTCAAAACTTGAAAGGCTGCAAGATGCCACGGAAAGTTTAGAAAAATAAAGACGGAAACAAGTGGAAATTTTACCGGTGAATGTGTTTATTTATAAGGCACTAAAAGAGAATAACTCTCCCCAGACACAAAAGTATATATA
>NC_068986.1:98058511-98058893 GCF_001194135.2 Octopus bimaculoides | reverse complement strand
TATATATATATATATATATATATATATATATATATATATATACATAAATTATTTCTAGCTATGTAAGTGTTCTAACAACTATGTATCATTTAGCGACAGTTATAGTTTTCCTGTTTGGTAAAACATTGCAGACAGCTGTCTGTATTAAATTATAAGAAGTTCGAACTACTAGAATTTTCCACACTCTGATTGATAAGGAGATCTCCTGCGAATTGTCCGTGTATCTTATTTTTGTCCAGTTTCCTGTTTGTTATGTTATCGTCTATTTTTCCAATGTTGTTTTTTGTCGTGTTCTTTCTGTCCTACACATGATATATCTATGCAGTGCACCGTGAAACCTGTTGTTTACTTGACACACTCAAATATATATATATATATATAT
>NC_068986.1:98054793-98056410 GCF_001194135.2 Octopus bimaculoides | reverse complement strand
TATATATATATACCGTTGAAATTTGTAGAAAAACAAAAGACGAAGACATATGTATGAACAACAAACAAATGTATTAGTTTGACGCTCGGGAAAGTAAAAAAGTCTTTAACGTTTCGAGCCTACGCTTGGATATACGCAGAAAGGCAGATATATTATGATTAAATAAACTCATCTGAACAAGTTGCTCGAGGGTGCTTATACAATAATGTCTTCTCAATACCTGCTTAGTTTCCCTTCTAAAACCCAATAAAACTGTAAGCTTTAAAAGATGTGTGCTTCTGTATCTCAAAGTTTCGGGTGGGAGAATATAAATTAGGCTTTGCCTAATTCCTGGTATCTTTTGACTCCACTTAAATTGTATGGTTTGTTCCATATTTCTGCTCAAAATTTGCTACTTTTGCCTGCATATTATCTCTATTTGAGTTTTGAATTTTCATTCTCATTGCACCTTTTGTTACTTTGCTTGTTGTTTGTTATGGATGAGCCTAAACATCCTCAATTTTTTTCTCATTCAACCCGACCAGAGACGCGAATATACCACTGGTATGTATTACAAAATTTCTACCTATGTATCGCAAACTGGATGATATTACAATTAATGACACGGAAGGTCACGTCCTCATTCTGCACAAAACGTATCTTCACTCATTTGATTTAACCTACCCATACACAAATTTTCCTATAATATTTCGTCACTTCTTGTATTAGTCTTCTTCACTTATGTAGAATGATCATTTATGTGGTTGGGTCCTAGCAACAAATTTTTTTGACTCTCAGGTCATCCAGTAATTCATTTCATATTTCTTAAATTTATTTTGGTATGTAGACCATATATTTAGAAAAATGGTGCAATGTAATTCTATCTAAAGTAATAAAAGCTGCCCATTTATCTCGATGACTATTATTTGTAAGAACTGATGATTCTTGGGAATTCCTTCTCCACTATCACAGTCAGTAATCTTGTATTAATTACAGTCGCTTTTCATGGATAAATAACTGCAATTTCTACTTTGAAAGTTAGTTGTACACCTGTGTTCAAGTCAGCTTCAGAGATAATACTGACGTGAAGTTCTAAACTGACGATTTCGTTGATTAGTAATATTTATATTCATTGTTAAGCACTGTGCGAGAAATGTTACCGAAATAGTTTTAGTACCCTCTCACTTTCACGCAATCGGGATGGTGCGTAGTAGATTAAATTCTGCTAGTATGGAAATGTAATACTAGTTTGGATAATTGCTAAAGGACTTCCGAAAAGAAATGCACGCGCTGTTGTCCTAATAGTTCTTGTTTGATTGGTATACAGCAGACAGCTGTAGCTAAACAAAAGATAGAATTACCATTATGAAAATGTTCTTTCACTGTTTCTAGTTACTCAGAATAATACTACAACTCAATATTACTCTCCTCGCTTTGGTTTTGTCTGTTAGTCAGGAAAAGGCACAACAGTAAAACGAGAGCTCGCCTTACATTCTGATAGCAATAAGAGAAAAGGAGAACCAAACCAAGTTAGCTGCACTGCAAAGCGGAGAAGCGACCGGTTTAGTTTGTGTGCAATTAAATGTTTTCTCATGCTATAAGTGTTAACATTTCAATATATATATATATATATATATA
>NC_068986.1:98052323-98054446 GCF_001194135.2 Octopus bimaculoides | reverse complement strand
TATATATATATATATATCTGTGTGTGTGTGTGTGTGTGTGTGTGTGTGTGTGTGTGTGTGTGTACAGACACACGCGCCCACACATGAGGTGTATGTTCAAAAAGTATCCGACTTTATTTTTCCCCGCCAAAATTAATGCTGCGTGGACAAAGTCATTCCGATGGAAGGTGACGTGACTCTTCTTGCGCATGCACGAACATTTTTCAATCGGTAGAGCGAGTCAGTTCTCAGCAGTTACGCATGAAGTTCAGACGTGTAGTCCTCGCTTATATTTTCGCTTTCAACTCACCAAACACATCGAGCAGAGATATTGCATCAAGTTTTTTACAAAAACTTGTTGAAATTCAATCTCAAGCCATCTAGAATACTCACCAGACATTTAGTGGTGATGCCATGGGCGAAACTCAGATTAAAATGTAGAACACCTGTTACAACAAAGCCGCACCCCAGTGCAGAGCGAGATACGCTCAGGGAAGCCACCTGCAGACCCAGCCTAGGAACCGATTGAGAATTTTGGCAAATATTGATGAAAGATCATCGTGTAACAATACAGGAAATTGCTCACACATGGGGAATAAGCACAGGTTCAATTAATACCACTTTAGCGGAAGAATTGTACATGTGGTGAGTGTGGGTGAAATTCATCCCCAAGGAACTGGTGGATCAGCATAAACAACTCCATATGGAAATCCTTCAGCACATGCTGGACTCTGCAATCCACAACCCAGACTTCATCAAGACCCTTATCATCGGTGGTGAGAGTGGGGCTTGTGTTCCATGCACGATTTGTTTGTGTATAATGGTCAAAATTGAAAATCTTGGTTTCCAGGTTTGCTCATCGCTTTAGTTCCATAACCAGCAAGAAGCTCTTTCTGCTTCATCTCGCATACAGCGTACAACCAACGTTCGATCTCTTCTTCTCATTCTATTAGCTGTAAACGGCTTCAATACCCCTAAATCCAACGTCAGTTGGGAATAACCATGACTACAATTTCTTCTCTCTGTAATCCTACTCTCGTAGAATTCCATGTATAGTTCTGATTATACTTTTCTTCCCACGGGACTGTAAGCTCAATCAATATTATTTTCTTTGCCTTTTCAGACTATAAAACTTTTATGGACGTCCTTGGGAAAACTGCAGTCTTTCCCCTTGTTTCACATTCAGATCCTTGATTGGGCTCTATCTAGTAGGTTATTCATCCTTTTTTGTTATCCGCACCAGATTTTGTTGTTTACCCATGCTGATAGTGTTTCTTGAGCCTTTACTCTTCCAGGGTCTGGGCAAGGTGTTCTAAGCACATTACTATGCCACCATTTGTATCTCACTTTCGGAAGTGCCATTTTGCACTCTGACAAGATACTTGCCAGGATACTCCTCTCTCTCCACAAAATCTACACTCCAAACTTGGCTCCTCTTCAAACACCATCTGTACAGCTTTGTTGGAGTTAGATGTGTGTCATACATAGTTCGTAGCCGGAAGATGATGCAGAAAGATTGTAGTCTTCCCAGGTGTGTCCACGTGACCTTCTCTTGGGGGAAGTCTCATTTAATCACGGCTCCTTGAGATGCCAGATCCACAAGTCTTCATCTTTCTTTCTCCCGTTTCTATACTTTTTTGCATGAAGGCCACATTCCACCATCTTACATACGCACACGCATACAGGCACGCACACGCACGCACACGCAAGCACATGCACGCACACACATGTATGCACACACAAGTACGCACACGCGCGCACAGGTTCTCTCCCTCCCACTTCTCTCTCACACACAAATATACATCGACGTTTCCAAATTGTTATCATATAAACAACATAATTTTCACTGGTAAGTAGAAAGGTTTCATAATAAATGAAGACAATTCGAAATGTTGGAATAATGTTAATACATTTGTCACTTCCATTGATGATGTGGGTTTGGATCTCACGGGCACCCTTCGACTATTTTTCATGTAAAGCACATCTGTATGGTTATACGTACATGCATATAAATATCATGTATTGCTATTTCTATAGCGCTAAATAAATATCACTCTGATATATAAATATACATACATACATACATATATACTTATATATATATATATATATATATATATATATATATATATATATATATATAT
>NC_068986.1:98051084-98051826 GCF_001194135.2 Octopus bimaculoides | reverse complement strand
AAACATGAGAGTACATTTCAAAACATTACATAACAGTTCAATAGCATATAATGGTGTGACATTGCGTGAACATAATCAAGGGTTTGCAATCATTAAGTCCATCAAAAGTTCTTTCTGTTCTTTCTTGTCTTCTTTTTCTCTTTTCAGTTACACATCACAGTTAACAGTCTTTTTCTTTAAACATCAAACAAATACATTTCTTGGAAGAATATTTGTAACAAACCTTTGCTGTACTCAATTCCTTTCTTTCACAAAACTCACTATATCCAAGTAACCAAGTACTTCCCTTTTTGCCTGCTTCAACAGTTCCCTCTCTCTGTCTCTCTCTCTGTCTCTCTGAGACTCTATGCATTTCTGCTGACTATAGCTTTCTCTCTGTCAGACTTATCATTCTTCATCTTCACTTCATCCAACTCGACTGGCCCCATCTCCTCGGGCAAACTGCTGTCCCCAACTGCTTCGGCTGATTGCTACCACTCGACTGCGCCAAATCCTCCCGGCCAACTTGCTTCGGCCGACTGCTTCCCGCCAATTCCTGTTCTCCTATTCATCCCAAATACCCTAGCTCATAGTGTTACTTTACCTCCCTCCCAAAGCTGGGTCGGTTCGGTACAATTCCTGTCCTGTCTGCTGAACTTTCGGTGACCGGAAAGGGGGAAGCTACACTAAAAATAGCTGTGGTTGCCGACAAGACAAAGGAAATACCATTGTCCCCAACTGACCAGAGTAGGGGTTCAAAACC
>NC_068986.1:98048726-98049922 GCF_001194135.2 Octopus bimaculoides | reverse complement strand
ATATATACATATATACATACATATATATATATGTGTGTGTGTGTATGTGTGTGTGTATTTGTGTTTGTGCATATATATATATATATATATATATATATTGCACAAGAGGGAAACGAAAAATGGAATTCACGAGAATCTCTCGTCATCATATGGTGGGTTTATATCCAAAGTTTAAATAATTACGTTATATATATATATACACACACACACGCACAAACACACACATATATGTATATCCAATATATATACAACTATATGGATACTTATAGTCGCACACCTACCCATGCACACTCACAAACTCACACACATTTACACGTATGTATTCCCGTCGCGACAGGTTTTATAACTGATAACATCTCCGAGAACACCTGCACTTACTCACTTCCAATAAACATGTATTGTCTGAGATATATTAAAACTGGCTCACTTTGAATAACAATCATACTTGTTAAGAAGGTAGACACTGTGCTGTTCTTGCTAGACTATTCTGACTGTGGAAATTAATCATATTAGTTTCACCACAGTGCTTTGTCTCTCCACAGGTGAGAAAGTGAAATCAGAGAATATTGGCCAAACGTCTGTTCATTCAGACATTAAGAGATTACTATGAACTCTGCTTAAAAATCTCTGCCTGTGTCTGATGCCCTATTTTTCTCAATCTATATGTTCTCCTCTTTGATACTTAATTTTTGTTACAAATTTTATATTCAAGGATTATATTTCATCTACTGACATATCAGTCACTACGAATTTTGCTTCTGCCTAGGTATTTTATGCATTCTACTTTGAAACACCGTCACATATCGTCAACTGTTCAGCATTAATACCCTTCTTCTACCAACGGAACATTCATCAGCACTAATGCATAAGCACATCCATGGTAGTTCTTTTCAATTTTCTACCCTTGCTCTCCTTCCTACTACAATCGTGTGCTGTCATCATTTTTCAGCTGTAGTCATCTCTTCTGTCATCTCCATCAACGACTATCATATACAACTCTCCCCTTTCAGATTCTCTTGATATATATGTATTAATGCATTTATAACCTTTTTTTGATCGTTTCACATTTGATTCCTTGATATTCCCTTTTCTTGTGTCGACTCCTAAAAACTAAAATAGATGAATTGAGCTAACCGCCATCTGGTAGGAAACCACTTCTAACAACACACACACACACACACACACACACACACACA
>NC_068986.1:98044109-98048046 GCF_001194135.2 Octopus bimaculoides | reverse complement strand
ATATATATATATATATATATATATATATAAATGTATATAATAATAAAAATGGATGTGTGCATGTCTGTCTGTGTGTCTTCATATATGAAGAAAAAACTACGGCGCCGATATAACAACTAAAAGCTAATTCTTGTGTAAACTTTCACGCCGAAGACAATGAAAATGGTCCCGTGTCTCTAGCGGTCCTCTGCAGGGAACTACTGGTCCTTTTCCAACATGTACAAAACCGCATTTCAAAACTAAATGAAGGGTCTAACGGATATATAATTTTTATAGGATTAAAATATGCCATCTCCAAATTAATAATAAATAAATGAAAGGTCTAAGGGTATTAAGCTTTAGAGGATTAACATACCATTGACAAATAAAACATAAATGACATGCCTAAGGGTCATAATTGCTATAGGATTATTATATTTCTTTATTTTATTTCAAAATACGGTGGGGCAGTCTTCTCTAGGTATGCCATATGCGTAACATAACGACACGAATAATAACATGTGTGTATGCGTGTGGGATGTATAACTGTAATAAGCTCCATTACTTCATATTCCTATAAGTATTACTTAAATAAGTATTAGTTTACATTCGTTATATATTTATATCTGTAGAAGATTAGTTTTCTTTTCTGCACTACCTACCTTCATAATAGAAACCGTAGAAGATCACTTTTGCTTTAATCCCTACTTACCTTCAGAAGAGAAACCGTAATTTAGATTTCATTCCAGCATTTTTGCTTTGTTTCACTAATTCCACTTCAGAATTTATGAGGTCAACTGTCATTTTCTTATCTCACTTCAGCATATTTGTACAACTTTTCATTTGAATATACCCATTTCCCTAAACATAGGAAGAAACAAATTCGGTGGAGCACGCTTTTGTAGTATGCCATATGTGTAATATAACGACACACATAATAACATGTCTGTCATTGTGTGTGTGTGTGTATGTGTCTGCGTGTGCGTGTAACTGTAATAACTTCTATTACTTTATATTGCTAAAAGAAAAAGAGGAGCTGAAATAAGAGGACCGATTTGTTCTCCTTTGTGAGAACGATTTATTGTTAAACTGTTCGTACATATACAGAGGCCTGTTTAGCCTTAAACTTATTAGAAGATGACAATTTATTAGGGGATAGAACAATGGCTGAGGAATTAGTGTAAAGCACACCTATTTCTTTGAAAGATCTTTTTTGTAATTCTTCTCCTGAATTGTGAAGTAAGTAATCCATTAGCGTTATGACACAAATATAAGAATGATTTATCAGATGACTACAAATATCTAGCCCAATTAAGACTACCTCAGAGGGAAATAGCATTCAATGATGACATATATCGGTTGATATTGATGATTGCGTTGTCTCAACGCGAGGGGAGAAGCACAGCAAGTTTGGCTAACTCGAAACTCATCCAAATGAGATGAATAATTTGATCACAGAAGCTTTGCGAGAAACTTCAATTGTTAGTGATTAATTAACAAGATTCCCTGAATAAAATGTTCCGAAACTTTTGCCAGACCAACAACCTGCATATACAACAGTCATTGATCAAGTGACACATAAGAGTGGCGGATTATATTTTTTAGAAACGCCATGAGGAACTGGAGAAACTTTTGTTGCAAATTTAGTGCTAGCCAAAGTCCGGCAGAAGAAAGAAATAGCCTTAGCTGTAACGAAATCTGGAATTGCTGCGACTTTACTCCCACGTCGAACATCTGACGCAGAATTCAAGCAGCCATTCAATCTAACTTCAAATGTTGAACCTGTCTGCAATATTAGTAAAAGTTCTTCATTAGGCCAAGTTCTCATGAAATGTTCTTTCATCGTATAGGATGAAGCTACAATATCCCGTGAGAAATCAATAACCGTGTTAACAGAATGCTGCAAGATTTACGCAATTTCAGTTTTTTAATGCGCTGTGTAACAGTAGTACTTTCAAATGATTTCAGACAAACTGTACCAGTGATTGCCAGGAGAACAAAGGCGGATGATTTAGAAACATGCTTGAAATCTTCTTTTTTATAGAAACATATCAAAGTGATAAAGCTTTCTACAAATATGAAGGCACGTTTGCTTGTGGATCATCTCTCGGGGAAATTTGCCTATTTTGCAGCTTGGAGAAGGAAGGCTAGATATCAATCATGAAGTCAACTGGAATCCCTCAACTATCTGCACCTTGCTCAGCTCGGTTGAGAAACTTATTGAAAAAGTTTTTGCAATTATAAATTCAAATTACACAAATGCTGCTTGGTTGTGTGAAAGAGCAATCATGGCACCAAAGAACGTTACTGTGAATAATTTAAATGAAAGACTTGAGAAGTTTTTACCAGGAAACGAACATGCAAATCTACAAACTCTGTTGTTGATGAATCGGAAATAGCTAATTACCCGGCTGAGTTCTTAAACTCAATGCATCCCACAGGAGCTCCTCCACATTGCCTTCCATTGAAAATAGGCGCTCCAATCATGCGTCTGCGCAACCTTTCTCAACGACAGCTGTGAAATGGCACACGACTTGTAGACAAGAAATTAATGAGAAATGTTATACAAACCACAATAATTTCTGGCTGTGGAAGAGGTGTAATTATTTTTATTTCTTGCTTACCTTTAATACCTTCCAATATGCCCTTCGAGTTCAAATGACTTCAATTGCCACTACGTCTGTCTTTTGCGATATCCATTAACCAGACTTTCAAAGTTGCTGATTTGCACTTAAATCCTTGCCTTCAGTTCACCTTTGGTGTTACAAACAGTTTTACTGGTATCTCGTTCAACTGCACCCCACGCATAATAATCAAGGGGTTTGCAGTCTGGGGAGTTAGGTGGCACGATGTTAGTGGTGATGTGGTTGCAGAAATTGTCGGACAGCCTTGTCTGGGTTCACCTGCTTGTGTGGTATTGAGCAGTGTCCTGTTGCCAGACATAGGGTCTTCTGGCATCTACCCTTGTTGACCGAGGGCAGAAATACCTCCTCCACGTACTTGACGTAGGCCTCTGTGTTGAGTGTAAGGCCGTGTGGGGAGATGAATGGAGGCATAACGTCACCATCACTAATGATCATTCCAACACCATAATGCTGACTAGATGTTTAATTTTTATCACTCTCGGTACATGTTTTGGGGACTCACACTGACACCCAGCACTTTAAAATGTCCGTATTCGAACCTCCGGCGTGGATTCCAAGCAGTACAGTATGTCGTTTCCAAATTTCTGGTAGAGTGAATTGCGGCATGGTGCTATCTTTATCTCAGATGGTGCCCAACTGACCCTACTATATTGTGTAGTTGACAACATGAAAAACAAAACATGCGCATGCACGAAATTAAAAATGTAAAATGACGCGGTTACCCATATGTTATTAGAACGCTTAATTTTGCTGTGTTCGTCTTGAGCGATCTTCTCATAAACATATACGGTGCTAAGAGCACAAACATATTTCCTAGCGTTTAGGATCTATCTGATATGGATGCGGAAACCTAGGATGATGCGATCTCAGTATTCTGCGCTTCCTCAATCGCCGATGAATTCGCTGCATAATATTTCAGTCTGAAGGCTAATTATATAAATGATAACTGTGATTTTCAGTCATTGACGTGCAAATAGTCGGCAGGCTTATTAAGATATATACACTAGAGACAGGAGAAGGATTAATTGCCAAAAGCAATCTTTATACCCCACTTAAGAAGCACGTATTATTAGCACGCCGAATACCGTGGTCCTGACATAAATGCACGATATATATCACAGATATATATCACGGGAGACGCCTGTTACTGACGAAGTGCAATAAGCTGAAATCACGGAGTTGAGTATTTCTGGTGCCCATGCCAGAGAGGTCTCGTCTGTTACGATTTACGACTGTTCTCGTAAGGCTAATACTCAGTGTTCGGCATTCTAATAATACTTCGACATTAAGTGGGGAAGAAAGAGTGCTGTATA
>NC_068986.1:98041555-98043900 GCF_001194135.2 Octopus bimaculoides | reverse complement strand
ATATATATATATATATATATATATATATATATAAACAAAATTCAGTAGGGTATTAAAATACCACTTGTTATAAACATAGCTAAAGCTCTAACCCTATTGAGTTTTGTTTGTATTTTTATCTATAAAGGTATAAATTTGCTAGCCACTTTATTATTAACATTATTATTATTAATAATTGTAATGATACCATATATGTACATACATACACTCAATCTTCCGTTTTCAAATTAATGGAAATACGCAAGACAAATGTGCGCACACCACTCATAGTCTCTTGTATTCTATGCTGAGTTGAACAAAAGCAATCCTCATTTTCAAGTTTGGAAGTGTTTCAATAAAAAGCATATTCTGCGTTCCAGTCCAGAACCGGATAGTTGGTGGAAACAAAACGATAAGTCCTTAGCTATATACAGAGGTTATTAATACTTGCCTAACTTCACTAAATCTACATCAATGGCCTTTTGAATTATGGTAATTCTAAGTAAATATAGTAAGTATGCCAAACTATATATCTGCATAGTAAAACGCATCTGCATTATATAAAAATAGGATTTGCTAAAAATCGACCCGATTCTGCTTAATTTAATTCGATGTAATCCAAAAAATTGACATAACTAATCTTCCGGCCTGAGGTTTTATACACACACAAACACGCGCACAAACTCATATTCACAATTCTATATAAATTAGCGATATATTTGACGTGATTACATTCTTTTGTATACGTTTCCGTACATACAGATGTATGTAAAGATAATTTTTCAATTATTGAGATCTTTCAATGCAAATGCGAAGTTAAATACTTCCAGATGTCCAGTATTAAGCGTAATATTTGTCTATGATGGTCTACACATTTATAGACTCACAAACGCAGACACATACTACCAAATCTTGAACCTCGACTTTCAGTTCTACCCTTGGCTGTTTACAACTCAACATTAGATATAAAAAACATATTTACCCGACGTACCTGGTGTATTGAATGATAAATCAGATAACGTTTGCACTAAGTAGTATATAGTTTTTATAATATTTACACCTCTTACATTATATATATATATATATATATATATATATATATATATATATAGATAGATAGATAGATAGATAGATAGATATATAGATAGATATATGTATATATATATATATTATTACACGAATCTGTTCTAATGGATACATATAGACTCAAAAACACACACACGCACGCGGGCGCACACACACACATACTCAGTACACAGACACATAATTATCACTATGGTAGATAAGGTTTTTCAACTGACTGAATTTCACTTAACGGCATAAATAAAAGTGAAGTCTGTTATACCTGTGAAAAATGATACAACAAAGAAGATATCACTTACATATCAATAAATTTTCATTCAGATATTGAACATCTGCAAAAACAAATGTGTGAAAAGATATAAATGAATAAATGCAGCAGTTCAATGCTATAGATTTTTTTTAGAATATTTCATGAAATATATTCTGTAGGAGAAAAAAATTATGACTGGAAGTAGTTGTGGTTTAGTGACGGTAATTCTTTGCGCTGGTTACTCACAGGTTTGTTTTCTATTTAACACTGTTTTGGTTAAAATCAAGGACACAATGTATAAGCTCATTGACTGTGCGTGTATGTGTACGTATGTATATATACACACATGTATAATAATTTTGATGCGACTCTACTCTACCCTATACTGTTCTCTCCCGCTATCATTTTCTCTCTCATCCTTTCTCTAATTTTTCTTTCTCCCCTTCACCGTTTTCTATCTGTCTTTCTCTACCCCTTTTTCTCTTTTACTCTCTTTCGTTGCTCACACGTGACAATCGTCCATCTTTCTTTTCCTCATGTTATCATATTTCTTTTCTTTTCTGTCAGGGCTTTCCAACGCTCTATTTTATCTTTTCTCTTGTCAAAGAAAATACTTCTCCAGCGTTCACTATTTTACCCTCGTTCTGGTCAAACGACCCTCCATGTTTTCGTTTGGTTTCCTTGCACGCCTCCACTGTCCTGCTTTTGTTCCCAAATTTAAACCTCCATAAATCCCAAATGATATTTTGGTATTTGTGGGGACAACTGCCTTCGAAGACTCATATTCTCCAATACTCGAAATGACGAGTAGATAGGCAGTCGACAACTGATGAAGGGTCGTCCTTTATGTTACTTGTCCTATTTTCCATTTGCTTCTCTCGTTGTTTGCGTATTCAACTTCTTTGTTTTTGTGTTTCATGTTGTTTACTGTTTCTGACGTCTGTACCCATATATGCATATATATATAAATGTCGAGCAATGACAATGAGCGCTGAATACCGCATTGTTGAATGAAGATTCTTTATTTGTGTAT
>NC_068986.1:98036490-98039496 GCF_001194135.2 Octopus bimaculoides | reverse complement strand
TGTGTGTGTGTGTGTGTGTGTGTGTGTGTGTGTGTATGTGTGTATGTGTGTGTGTGTGTGTGTGTGTATGTATGTATGTATGTATGTATATTCATATGCACACACACATATAGATATGTATGTTCACACAAATATTCATAAATGTATGCATATATACATAGATGCATATGCATATATATATAAATGTCGAGCAATGACAATGAGCGCTGAATACCGCATTGTTGAATGAAGATTCTTTATTTGTGTATTTAGTCTCATTGTTTTCATGTTAATAAAATATCTTGCCAATTTTTGTAGCCGATCACTGGGAAAAATTATTATTATTATTAGAAGTAGTAGTAGTATATACTTGCAAATATATATATATATATATATATATATATATATATATATATAGTTCAAAAAAAGGAAAAAGACAAAACGCAACAACGTGAGGACGTGATACAGATTGTGTTATTGGACGCTCGGGAAAGGAAAGAGAGAGAGTATGACGTTTGGAGCTGAGCTCTTCGTCGGAAACAAGGAAAGTCCAAAGAAGGGAAAAACGGTGGGATACATGTATACATATGTATAAATTCATACACATATAATACATATATCTATGTATGCCCAGAAATCACCACATCGGTGCACTTACTGAACATTAGGGTCCTGTTAACACTAAGTAACAGGACCAAAATTCCTTTCTTGAGAGACTATTTTGGATACAATCAAGCTTATGCATAGTAATTACGGAAACAACTAAGATCAGATAGAGCAAATGCAGAGTTACACATACTACGATATGGTGTATTAAGGACCAACAGAAAAGAAAGGAGTCACGATGGAGTTACTATGTACATCCGCGAAGACCTCAGACTCCAGGTAACCGTTTGTCACACTCAAATTCCATATGTGACATTTTAACCGTACATATAAAACAACTCGATGTAGTTATATGTACTACATGCCACTCTCCAAATGCTCTGAATCACGCGGACAAAAATACAAGTTTTAGTTAACTTAGAAGAACATTGATTACTTCAATATAAAAGAAGACACTGTAATAAGGGCTATCGATAAGATGAACTCGAACTAGCTACTGGCCCTGATGGATTCCCAGCAATCCGTTTAAAGTCATATGAGCGAGTCCTAGCAAGGTCAGTGCAGTCGCTCTTCCAGAGCTTCATTGAAACTGGCAAATTTCCAATTAAGCAGAAGGAAGGGAGATTATGCCATATCCATAAAGGAGGTAGCAGAGCAGAGGCTAAATATTACAGACTTATCCCACTGACCTCTGACATCTGCAAAGTCATAGAACGAATAGTGATATGAAAAGTAATTACCTTCCTTAAGGAAAATAACTTGCTGAGTGACACCCAAAATGATTTCCGACCAGGAAGAAGATGCCTGACTCAGCTCTTACAACTCTATGATTGGGTGTTGAAACAACTGCTCAATAACTGAAATGTGGATGTGATATATCTCGACTTTGCAAAATATTTTGATACAGTCGATCATGGAATATGTCACAAACTGCATGATCTCGGCATAGTCGGAAAATTAGGGGAATGGCTATATGACTTTCTGAAAGATAGAAAACAAGCAACAGTAGCCAATAGTGTCACCTCCATTGATACGCAAATAGTAAGTGGTGTTCCGCAGGGCACTGTTCATAATGGCCCTCTCAGATATGCCCTGCGCCACACAGAGATCCACGATCACAAGTTATGCAGGCGTTACAAAAGTTTCACAGGTGATACAGAACCCTGAAAGTGCTATACACTTGCAACGTAAGTTAGATAAAATATACAAGTGGGCTAAGAAGAATAACATGCAGTTTAATGCTGAAATGTTTCAAGACCTATGCTATCAGCCTGCAAAACTAAATGCAATGCCAATTAAATTCACTGGACCTGGAGGGATTGCAATCCCAGAGACCTGGGCATTTACATGAGTAATGATGCTTAGCATGTTGTTAAGTTGACAATGAAATGCAGGCGGCTGACCGGATGGATTATTAGAACTTTTAAAACGTGTTATCAAGTAACCATGATGGTCTGCTTTGACTATTGCTCCCAGCTATGGCCACCAACCATACCGAGAGGAATATACAGTTTTATTATACAACAAAAAATAATTTCAGAACGTGAGGGCATCCAACGAAGCTACAGGAAGAGAATAGCTTCTATGCAACATTTAAGCTACTGGGAAAGAGTCAAGAGACTGGGACTCTGTTCCCTGGCTCGAAGGCGGTAAAGATATACCGTAATATACATCTGGAAGATCCTGGAGGGACTTGTCCCAAACTTTGGTATTGAAAGTTACGTTGACGCTAGAACAGTACGCCACTGCATAGTGTCAAAGTCTCTAACATTGCCACCAAAATATAGGACAAAATCTTTTGCAACAGCTTGGCCTTTAAAGGACCGCAGCTCTTCAATATCCTTCTAAAGGACCGAAGCTGTTCAATATCCTTCCAAGGGACATGAGAGACCTACACGGGGTGGATGTAGACCTTTTCAAAACAAAACAAGGTATCTATTCCCAGATAAATCAACTTCACAGCATATAAGAGCAGCGGCGTCAAACTCCCTCATGCACCAAATGTCAAGTTCTCGAAAGAATTAGTGAAGTAGAAATAATATAGCAACACCAAATAGTGATGCCCCAGCATGGCCACAGCTAATGAGCTGAAACTAGTTCAATTCAATTCAATTCATATATGGATATATATAGTAGCTTCTAAACTGAAGTGAAAACAGCATGTCCTTTGTCTACCTGGGATTTAGAGAAAATAAATAATTAAATATGAGTGGAAATAGAAGCGGTGAGTGTATTAAGCAATAAAGCAACGACTGTTGAAAAGGTTGCAAGATACAACGAAAACTTTAGAAAAAAAAAGTAAATGAGTGGAAATCGAACCGGCATGTGTGTTAAATAATAAGGCATTAAAAGAGAACGACTCTCCCTAGACACAATAATGTATATATATATATATATATATATATATATATATATATATAT
>NC_068986.1:98034448-98036138 GCF_001194135.2 Octopus bimaculoides | reverse complement strand
GTGTGTGTGTGTGTATGTATATAGGAAGCGTGAGTGCGTAAGAGAGAAAGAGAGAGAGAGAGAGAGAGAGAGAGAGAGAGAGAGACAGACAGACAGACAAACAGAGACAGAAGCAGAGAGATTAAAATGCATACAGTGGAATATTTAAGTTGGAATATGCCAATTAACAGCACATCACCACTGAAACATCTGGTATTCATAATTTGTATTAGTGAAACTTTTTGATGTTATGCCACTTCAAAATTTTGCCAGATATTCCGAAAAGGATTGGAATCGAATTATTTCAAGTTTTTCTCAGAAGCCATCGGCTGATGGCTGTCATGTTCTTTATCACGATCAAAATGTATTGTTTGAAAAACCATCTTTTCAATAACATTATTTTACCGAAAGTGTATTGTACCAATTACTTTTTGAATAAGATATAGATAGGAATGTATGTATGTATGTATGTATGTATGTATGTATGTATGTACGCATGTATGTATGTCCGTACGTATGTATGTGTGTATGATTGTATGTGTGTCTATGTTTTACTGTATATGTCTTTGTATGGATATATGTATAAGTGTTTATATATTGTGTGTATTTATGTGTATAAGCTCTAGTGATAATTTGTCTATTCAACAACCAATATGAAACGCAAACACACATACACACACAGAGACACACACACAGACACACGTGATATCTATTACATAATAGACACCCACACCCACACCCACACACATTGCAAACAGGCGCATGCGCGAACACACTTACGCACACACAGTGCAAGATTATATTATTGAATCTGTGAAATATGTTGAGGTGTATATTTCTCACGCACTTCTCCTCCAGATATTCGATACTTGAATAGTGTATTGACGATTGCATATTGATAATTATTATCTTCGTTGCTCCATTGTATTGTTCGGGGTGCAGTAGAGTTCAATTAGCTGTAGACCTTTTCAGGAACATCATTTACATGAAAAAAACTTATCTATCTTACTGGTAAAACAAACTGGAATATATATTTTTATGTATTATTGTAAGGTTGTGTGTATTATTCCATGTTTCCACGCTTCCGCTTATATGTATATACTTATACATATACATACACACACGCACACACAGACGTACATATATAAACATACAAATATGTGTGTGTGTGCGTAACAGTGAGTGTGTTCTTGTGCTTGTTTTGTGTTTTTTTTTTGTTTATAACTAATGGATATATGCGCATACGTGGGTTTGTAATTAATACACAACTTTGTTCTTGATACATATTTCAACTCGTTTGAAACCGAATTACTTTTCACAGAGTGTATTCAAAATTAGTTTGAAATTAATTAGAAGTATGTCAATCATTTAGTTTAGTTGTCTAAACGATATCTTCCTGATGGTAAAAGAAGAACCTGAAGAAATATCAATATATCATAGCGAAGATACACGTACTAGTATAAGCACACACACGCGCACACTCACACACACGCGTGCGCACATGCACACGCTCATACACACACGCATATATACACACACAATTGTAGATTAAAACTGCCATCGGTTTCATGACAGAGAAGCGCTTCACAATTATCAAAGGAATGTCATGATACGTGGCCAATATTCTACGTGATAGGTTCGTAATAATATATATCTGTATGCATACATACACACACACACACACATATATATATATATATATATATATATA
>NC_068986.1:98032997-98033789 GCF_001194135.2 Octopus bimaculoides | reverse complement strand
AAATAAAAAAATAAATAAAATAAAAAATAAAATATAAAAAATAAAAAAATAAAAAAATAAAAAATAAAGGGAGTCAAGTAAGCTACATCTAAGCTATTTCGATGGGTTGGTGAAGGGTGGTGAGGAACAACCTAAATGTAGAAGAAGATAAAGTGCTAAATAGAATAGATACAGAGATCTTAAAGGTCGTAAGGGATAGATATGTATGAGCTGTGTCTGTCTATCTCAGTGGTGGATCGTGAATAAGAAGTGTCATGCCAGAATAGACTAAGAACATGAAACATGAAACATGATATTCTTGTGGTGAGTGGTCAGTGGTCAACCTAAGCGAATTACAACTTAAGTGTACTAACCTATCTACATATCCTTATCTAGATGAAGAAGGGTGAAGGAAGTGGAACGGGTAATTAAACATAGAAGACCTTAAAGAATTCATCAATAAACATGTCAACGAGAAAAGCAAAATACGTTATAAGGGGGGGTTATAAGTAGGTTTGGACGTTAAAATTCAAAAGGCAAAATTCAAAATACAGAGTAATATAGTATACTAGTGAAAGGAAATATTAGCACCCACAATTAATAATGTAATGACTAAGAAATAAACAATAAAATAAGAACTGAAAAATATTAAAGAATAATAAAACTGATAACAATAAAAATAAAAGTAAAAATAAGAGATAAAACGTAAAAAATTAAAAACCTCAATATGAAAAAATATAAAGGATAATGATAAACTGGTCAAACTATAACCGATAAAACATAAAACATAAGACATAAGAAATACAAAGAAAT
>NC_068986.1:98031132-98032623 GCF_001194135.2 Octopus bimaculoides | reverse complement strand
TATATATATATATATATATATATATATATATATGTATGTATGTATGTATATATATTGTTAATATATCCCGAGAGATTTGAGACACATATAATCAGGATAGAGTCACATAAATACTAACATAAATACTATCGATCCGCGCCACCAAATCAGAAGTTTTGAAGAGTTGATACACACATGCACGCTCTTCGCTGTTTTCCTTTCCTTAATAACTTGCGACATTTGCCCACTCGCATATATTATTTCTTCACACATATTTCCTTTTTGTTCTCTATGCCTTGTGTTTGTGCGTGTGTGAGTTCACGCGCGAATGCGTGTCCGTGCGCGTGTGTGAAACAATACATAAATTAGAAGGTGATCCTCTAGAGAATCTTTGGATAATTCACGGCCTGAAAAATTAAGTTCATGTTCTCCATTAAGAATGCCGCCGTACATACTCATTAAACTGAGGCTACAATTCTTCGTTAAATTCCTAAATATCTCTGCCTAATGAAAAAAAAACGTTTAAAATTCCATCACTAGAACTAATACCATTGTCAACACATAGAAACACTATTAAACTTCCATAAAATTTTGAGACTCCAGAAAATAAAGGAAAATCCATGAACACGGCAAAGGCTTTTGGATATGAAAAAAACTATCCTGCCTAGAAATTCATCGTCATTCACGATTTTATTGCATATTTTAACAGAACTTTAATGAATTTTGAATATGAAGACATATACACAGATTTTATACTGAGTTTATAAGGGATAACAGTAGATAGAAACCATTTACTCGGCTTCTATTGTTTCCAGGACTTCCATCATCCAGCATATCATCCTTTCAGACCGCTCTTCTGTCGTTTTATTTTCAATCCGCCACACTCATCGTTCGACTGAAAGTCCGGAATTTCGATACCAAGCTTGGTAATCTAGTATTATCTAAGGTATAAACACGAACACTCATTCGCACTTAAAAACATATACACAGACAGACGTATATCACGTGTTTAGCTAACTCCCTTATACAACGTTATTACTGAAGGCTACCTTACGAAATATTATCATTGAGTTACGCAAAATATTTCTGAATGGGTTAAATAAATTTCGACAAATGAACATTAGTGCCTTGATTGGAACAATGTTTGCGAGTTGCTTGATAAGAGAGGCTGTTGTCGTTGTTGACTTTGAACAACTATAATCATCGGTTATTTCAGTCATGTATAGTTTTATGTATCATTATACTTACACGTACCCGCTATACGCAACAACCTACACACTATTCCAAAGAGCTGATAATTCAGACGATACTATAAGAGTGTACTTATCGCCGAAACTGCCGAGGTTCCTTTTATTCAATGCTATATTCACTGTTATTTATCTTAGTAGAACAAGTATCATTATACTTACACGTACCCGCTATACGCAACAACCTACACACTATTCCAAAGAGCTGATAATTCAGACGATACTATAAGAGTGTACTTATCGCCGAAACTGCCGAGGTTCCTTT
>NC_068986.1:98024644-98031018 GCF_001194135.2 Octopus bimaculoides | reverse complement strand
TGTATCATTATACTTACACGTACCCGCTATACGCAACAACCTACACACTATTCCAAAGAGCTGATAATTCAGACGATACTATAAGAGTGTACTTATCGCCGAAACTGCCGAGGTTCCTTTTATTCAATGCTATATTCACTGTTATTTATCTTAGTAGAACAAGTATCGAATTCTTTCCGGCTGTGTTCATCCTGCTTGTTTAAATAATTTATGTGCGACTACGTATTCTTTACATTAGATGTACCTTCCTTCTTTTGCCTATGTAAATTATGATAAGAGTAGTACATAACATATTTGCTTCATTTTTTTCATAACTGAGATAAAGATAAACAGTGCTTATGAGACATATAAGGCGTTTAAAATCTTTTATCGTTGGATTAAGGAACCAAAGTATGTCGGAAAGCGAAGCGCTGTTCGTGATATTCGCAACAGAATGGACTGTTAAATACACCATCACCCCCGTGAAAGTAATAACTGGGCTACAGTCTACAGAAGCACGAAAAATATATGCTTATTTTATCCAGCAACTTTTTTACTCGAATGGGAAAGTGGTCAGCGTCAGATTAAGCCAGAAAACAGTGGCCTAAGATAAAACAAACTAGGATTGAACCTGAAAATCTATCGTTGTGAAATACCATGCTTCACTGCACCAGTTTATGATGTTAGAGGCAACATTCGATAAGAATTAAGGGAAAGAGCTCTGTTAGCTAAAAACCAACACCAACACCAACACCAACAAAAGCACATTCTGAAGTAGTATTCCGAAACAGGTGACGAACAAACATGTTGCTGGCACTAAATATTGAAATATTGATGATAGGAATAACAAAGAAAGCTAGAATCTTCATTTCGTATATTTTATCTAACATCAAATATATGACATTATTTTTTTTGTTGATAGATGCAAGTTATGAATATGTTAATATGGAGATTTAAGCTTTATGTAGACACATATATCAAAGCTAGACTATCGCTGTATTCACCAGACACCTACACTTGCTCTCTATAGCCTGTCTTTCTTTATTTAACATTTATGCAATATTGTAATGGGATGAAAATATTATCCAATATCAATATATCAATATATTGTAGAAATATATTATTTATCGTGCATTTACAATGATTAAATAAAATTTCGGTACATTATTTGAGTGTGCAAACAACATATTAATGAAAAGAGTGAGAAATCAATTAACTATGTCTAAAATTCTATGCAGTTCTTGGTTCGATTCTACTATACGCCATTTTAGACGATAAAATTAATACCACTGACTTAGTTCGACTGGTCACTTTGACGCGAAATTAGTAAATGAAAACTTTGGAAAAGCGTGTGTGGCGGGGAAGGGGTGCAAAGGTGTGAAAGTTCTTTTCTCTTTATCTGAGATCTTCCTGTAATGAAGCTCTTTCATTACAGGAAGCTCTTTGGGGATTGTATGAGATGTCGTCAGGAAAAAATGTTTCTTCAGGAGCTCGCTACAGACACTTAGCTTGTTGTTCATTTCACTTTCCATCATTAAATTTATGTATCTATATTTGCAAGTACTATATCTGAAAGAAGCTATACATTCGAAAGGCTGTCTACAGCGAGAGCAAGAGTCTATCTCTTACATACTTTCTTAGTAGAGACTGTCGTTAACGCTCTTCTTGTAAAGGTTCCCAATTGATGTCAAGATCTTGCAGGTGTTAATTTCTATGGAATGGAATTCCTTTACATTCTAGTCAAAAATCCCAAAAGGAATTTGCATCGTGATATATTGCCTGCGACTGCCATAGTTTTCTAACCTGGTGTAAAATTCTCGGGTCGTTCAGCGCTATACACAGCACTTTCGTACATGTTTTTCTCAATGCCTAAGTAATTGTAGCATATTTTGTGTTGAACAGAAGGGATAGAAAAATCTTGATGCACAGGTATTTGGTTTGGGTTATTGATTTCTTAAGTTTGCCAATCAAATACTAGCATTACTTTCAGCTAAGTTTTATGCCCACTGAAGATATGACAGGCAAGATATGGCCTATCTTGCATCTTCCCTATTATTCATCCTTCGATGGCGAGAATTGTTAGCTTCAGTGGGGGGGGGGGCAATAATACGTGTTGGGATGTCTTTGGGATGATAAGGTATCACACAGGTGCGAATTGTAATTGTATCAATGCAGAAATTTATATTATGAAACCACACTGAGAGAATGAATCTCCGATGTCGTCGTAGAATTGCCAACCAACTTTTTCTAAGATCACAGTAAACCGTCTTAAAATAGAACACAATGGACTATAGAGCGCCTGCTAACTAAAAATGCGGTATCGTCGTCTGAACTGCGTTTAATCATATTCTCC
The DNA here is from genome assembly GCF_001194135.2 of Octopus bimaculoides. Lineage (NCBI taxonomy): Eukaryota > Metazoa > Mollusca > Cephalopoda > Octopoda > Octopodidae > Octopus > Octopus bimaculoides. Next base: position 98,028,686 of record NC_068986.1, on the reverse strand, counting down.
TTCAACAATGTTCACTTGGGATTAAACAACAACAATGAGGAAAACATAGAACGTGTTTGTTTGTTAATCTTTTACATAGGGACTGACCTTAAGCTAAACAAGTAATTTTAAAGGAAGATTGGAGAATCTAATCAGAGATAAACAAATACTATCTATGAGTTTGGCTGGCGGGCATTTTAATCACAGAAATGCGCGATCGAATATGACTTAGGGTTATATAACAATCACAGTATTATGAAAAATAAGAAAACTAAATTCCAGCTTATATTTAAAGAGTTATTTGTAAGTTATGAATGAAATATAATAAAAACGTTAATATACTTAGTAACTAGTTTAATTCTCTAGAGATTTATTCTATTGTAAAATGTATTTTGAATATCTGTCAAAATGTATTTTCGAAGATTATGTAATTTGAAGACGGTACGTCAGCATAGTGGTAGCTGCGCTGGCTAAAGAGATAGAGAACTAAAGAACTGCAATACAGCGACATGCTAAAAATAGTAGTCATATTTCTTGAAATTCACAAAGTACTCAACATGTTTGAGAAGGCATTTGATAATGCAAGCTTAGATGTCACAAGAAAACAGCGGATGGCTGCGCGTGTGTTTCTATGACAGACATAGAACAAGTTTATGCAACGCCAATATCGATTAAAAAGCATTACATCCTCTACGAATATATTCACAAACACTCACTCATTCTGACCCAGGTGAGTTACATCCACACAGATACACACGCACACACACATACACATGCACACGCCCACGGGTACGAAAAAACACTACCATACACACAGACACACACGGTTACACATCCACACATAACTGGATTCTTTTCGGTTTTGACAATTATTATTGCAATGTTTGATCACTTGAACTACTCCCATCATTGAATTAATGAATAAATCGCTGAATATGTATGACTTTATCGGAATATTTTACGCTGAAAGAGCACGGCGCATTGTCATACAAAATTGGACATTTGACATACATGCATTTTCAAGACGATGAATTCCCATAATCAGTTTTACTCAGAAGGTCTGGAACAATTGTTCGTTATGTCGAGAGCAATTTTCATAGGGCCACTCATTTGTATTGAGCGCAAAATCTAATTACTGCGAAGCGAACTTCTTATGTACTCAAACTTACCGAGGTTCATATGTACTTATTCAGATACACTTACGTTTACTACAATCTTTACAATTGTTAGTTTCACCCTTGAATATCTCTTCGGTTGAAGTTGGATAAGATCATTAATGCAGCTTTCTTGTACATTGTAAGAGAGGAAAGCAAACTGCTGCACTTCGGTAGCAAATTAATGGATTTGTAAACTGCTTTACTTGCCTACTGAATTTGGAGGGGTTTATTTGTACTTGGGCATTGATTTTGGCCGCTCGTATGTGTCAATGTCTGCCAATATACATCTGTAATCTGATGTGTGTTGGCGTGTATATGCTCATGTGTATTTGTGTGTTAATGTTTGTGTTTATCAACATCGATTTATTACGTTTGCAGAACCTACACATTTCGTGAAACGAATTATACATGTAAACATACACACGCACGAGATGATTTACATGCCCACAAGGACCTCACAATATCATGGGAATGATTTAATATAACGTGTACACACTTATATAATCATTTCACGTGGCACGTTGATGCACATATTCCGGATAATATACTGTTTAAACGGACACATCCATGCACTTACATACAGCAACGCTATTTCAACAGAAGCTGACAAAAATACAAGCGCGCATACACACACACCGACTCATCAACCACCTATATATTACAAAAGAAATATGTCTAAGATCTGCTTCGACATTAAATATTGATTGATCGTCTGCATTCTTTACCACTGATGTAGTGTGGAAGTGGCTGAGAATTCCACAGACACGTGCTCTCAGCGTAATGTTCAGGTGAAATCAATATGATGTAGTGTATAAGAGTTTGTACTTTTGAATTGCACAAACAGTGCACATGTGACAGGGTTCCACACAGTTACCCTCTATCTGTTTTCTATCACAAACCTGTGCGTCATAATTGCAATAAACTCTGTCATGTCTGGGTCCATATACAGAAACAGGTCTACATACAAAAATACATGACGATATACAAATTTTCGCAAATAGAGCATCCCCTGGAATCACATGGGTTTCAAATTTAAAACCATTAATTCATACAAAGCAGTAATCTCTGATCAACAGAGTGCCAAAAACACACGTCATACCGCATTAGAACTGTGTCAAGTAATGAGGAAAATATACTCTTTAACAATAATTGGAGAAGAATTATGAATTAAAATTTAGTTCTTTCGTTGTGATTACGAGTCCAGAACACTGCAGTTTTGGCAAGTGTTATGTATAATTAAAAACATAGAGACGGACTGAGAGTTACATCAACAGTTTAACTCTATGTTCACAATATTCATTCTTTGTATATACAATGTATAGAAGGAGAAAATTACTTTGATTTGGTCAGTAAAATGTAAGCATCCAAGTTAAGATATGTTGCGTAGCTATTATTATATAAAATAATTTCTTCATATATAACGATGTTCATATCTAACAAGTAGACTTGCTGGATAGAAAATGAAGAATAAATTATCCTTAATTTAAACAAGAGGAAAAGACGAAAATAAGAGACAGATAAAGTAAAGGCAAATTAAAAAATAGAATAACCAAAATAAATAAAAATAAAACCTTATGATATGAAAGATGTGTAAGTTGGGGATAAAACAGATAACGAATTGAAGATGCTCTAGAGTTCATGGATGAAAGCTTATAGACAGAGAGGTCAAATCAATACCAAGAAATTGAGTTCAACAACAATAAACTTTATATAGGAAGTCAGCAAGGTCACAAAATACAACACGATAAAAGCATTTGAACTTTTAAAGATTTTAATCACCAATTAGCCGCACCTCAATAAGCTTATCAGCTGTGTGTGGATATGTGTGTGTATGTGTATGTGTATAACAGACAAAATACAGGCATGCCAAATAGCATAGGGCATAAATTCTTGGCTTATTAAAATTATCTCCATTTGTAGATGGTTAAAGTTATCTAATAGCAACTGGGACCACTTTCGTATGAAAAGGGAAAATGATGTCAAGATTCAGATATACTCCAAAAAAGAGATGACCTTAATGAAAAGTCAGAAAATATTGTCTGATGATATGACATTGAATGTCCAAATATCAGTAGCCCTTAAATTTTGCTCATACTTTGGGCCTCAAAACAGGCTTTTATGATACCTTTTCATTACCTCCTCGTATGTGTCTTTACTACGACAATTTTGAATATCTTAATGTTTATTTGTATCATATTCAGATGAAGAGTAAAGATGCATCACATTTTATAAGACCCCCAGGAAGACAATAAGCTATGGTCCAATGTTTACTGCAATAGGAAACCGGATTGGATTAAAAGGCAGCTGAAAGATTGTTCAGCCCTTACGATGGGTTTATTCTACTCGTAACAAACGTTCCACACATTTTTCTTCTCCAATCCAATTCCTACTCAAATATTTCTAAGTATTTCTAAGTATTTCGCAAATACTTCAACTTCAATTTTAAGAAAAGGCGAAATATCTCATGCTTATTGAGATGTTGGTTGCTTAATATCAAGTTCTAATCAGAAGCATTTCAGCTACGCGTATGTCCTCGCTTTTTTTACTCTTTATTTGTAAAGACAGAGTATATCAAAGACATGCAACGTAAACACAGCCTGATCAACGTTTACCAGTTGTCCTTCGTCTTTTTAAATGGGCAGGGTAGAATTTGAGAGAAATTTATATACTATTTTACTATTTCCTAAAAGATCTTTCTTTGAGAAAGAATTTACATGTAATTTCTTGAATTGAGCAAGATATATTTGCTATTTAATATAGGATGTAATTTCAGTATGTTTGTAACCTACATAGTCTAGGTGCAGCGAGCTTTCTCGTGGATTAATAGTTCATATATATGTGTGTGGAGAGAGAGAGAGAGAGAGAGAGAGAGAGAGAGAGAGAGAGAGAGAGAGAGAGAGAGAGAG
>NC_068986.1:98023829-98024594 GCF_001194135.2 Octopus bimaculoides | reverse complement strand
AGAGAGAGAGAGAGAGAGAGAGAGAGAGAGAGAGAGAGAGAGAGAGAGAATTGATGATTGAGAAATCTAGCTGCTAAATGCTCACTTCACCTACGCAACGTAGATTACAAATATACTGAAATTACATCCTACATTCAATGGCAAATATATATTGCTCAATTCAAGAAATTACACGTAAATATCTGTGTGTGTGTGTCTGTGTGTGTTAAATATCTTCTGCATCATACCAAAAGCGTTACATGAAGAATAGTGAAACCTGTAAAACGCACCAGCAGCAGGCATGTTCTATCGGTATGATGTTTTTGTCTGCTATTTAGTATAATTTAAACCAACACAGCAACTGAAAATTCTTCTCTACAAAAAACAAAATAAAAATGGCTGTGTGGTAGGAAGATGGATTCCCAACAGCACAGGTTCCGGGTTTAGCCCCGCTGGATGGCACCTTGAGTAAGTGTCTTCTATTATAACCCCGGGCTCACCAAAGCCTTGTGAGTGGATTTGATAGACGGAAACCGAAATAAGCCCGTCGTATATATATATATATGTGTGTGTGTGTGTGTGTGTGTGTGTGTGTGTATTTATCTCCCCAGCATCTCTTGACAACCGTGTGGTTATGTCCCCGTAAATTGACGGTTCGGCAAAAGGGTTCGATAGAATAAGTACTAGGCTTACAATAATAATCCTGGGGCCGATTTGTTCGATTAAAGGCGGTGCTCCAGCATGATCGAAGTCAAATGACTCAAAGATGAAAAAAATAATAATTTT
>NC_068986.1:98021954-98023474 GCF_001194135.2 Octopus bimaculoides | reverse complement strand
CTCCTACTTTACAAACAAGCCTAAAAAACAAAAAAACACATATGCGTCCACATATATAATGTTATAAATTACTGCATTAGAAATTATGTATGTGCATATATACTAAAACAACACTCCCATAAATCGTGTGTACTTTACTCGTCTTCTCTAGCTAAAAACATATTTTTTCATCTTACTTTTTTCTCATAAAATGCTTTTGCAAGTTAGGTATGTATGATATATATTTTTATTATATCTTATTGCATCGTATGCTTTTTTTTTTTTTTACATTTTCACTACATTTCGGATTACTAGAATGACAAAGACGTCCCTGATCAAAAGACACGGAATATAAAGCATTTGATGTTTTACTCTACATGGACCAAAATCTACAATACACATGTATGTATGCATATATATATACATACATACACACAGGGTGCGCAAGGTATTTGAGGACCTACCATTTTTAGGTCATTGCTGCATTTTTTGCTAACTCTGTATAATCTTTCTTTCAGAAAATAATAATGCCAGACACCCAGCTACTCAAGAAATGAAGACGCATGGTGTTATTGTGGTTATAACATAGCGATTTAGAAATGTCTCGATTTTTAAAATTTGCCAGATCTTTCGTCTACAAAGTTTGTCAGGCGATAGAGACTGAAGATGGAAATGTATCAAGTATCAAAGCATAAAAAGCATTCTAAACGCCTCCGAAACCATCATAACACCTGAATTTGTCAGAAAAGCGAAAGAAAATCACAACATCAAATCTAAAAGGCTCGTAAACGAACTAAAAATTCCAGCAGAAGAAGGTTTGATTCGGTTTTTCTCAAACGAGAAAATATTCGACCAAGATCAAAAAGTTAACAGAAGAAATGACAGATGTTTATGTGCAGACCCATCTGCAGTTCCAAGTGGTATCCATACAAAGTTTCCTGCAACTGTCATGGGTTTAGATGTTGTCAGCAATGAAGGACATATGATGTCTCCTTACTTCTTTCCTCAAAGCCTTAGAGTTAATTCTGCTGCCTACATTGAGGTCCTGGAAGCAATAGTTAAGCCATGGAAAGACAGTGTATGCAATGGAAGGCCATATGTGTTTCAGTATGACCCTGCACTATAACACATGATGCTATAATCACACAACCCTTAACGGTTGGCGTCCTAATTCTCCAGATCTCAATATATTGAACTATTACATGTGGAGCGTTGTTGAGAGAAATCAATGGACACGCCCATAACACCAAAGATTTTTTTAAAGCTGCCGTAGTCAGAGTAATGTCCAAAGTGAACCAGGACTACTTGATCCGAGCATGTAGATGATTTAGATCTTATCTAGAAGCAGTTGTTGAAGCTGAAGGTGGCTTTATTGAATAACATTATAGAAATGATGGTATATTTTTATCCTCATATCACTTTTTGATAAATAAATTTATCATCTGTTATTATATATCTGCTTTTTTTTATAAACATAAATCTATCCTCAAATATTTTACGCACCCTGTATATATATATACATACATACATACATACATACG
>NC_068986.1:98012317-98021392 GCF_001194135.2 Octopus bimaculoides | reverse complement strand
TATATATATATATATATATGATGAGAGGCTTCTGAATAATAAATGTTCCCCACAGAAGTGTAGCTAAATCTACGCAGTCATGGAACACTCTTGCTCAAATATCCGGTCAATAGTTTTGAAGCGGGATCCATATAACTGAGCTGCAAACATATCAACATGACCATAACAATTTATGCAAAATATCATGTAATTCCAATACTCCTCTATACTTTGTTCTTTTAACACCCCCACATTTGCTATGGTATTTAAGAGTCATTAAGATAGCTATACTTCACTTAGTCACTCTAATCACACTTTTCCTATCAACATCCGTCTGATCGGATTTTGCTTATCATATTACACTTCCGTTTTCTGCTAATCAACGGTCATGTATTATTGCATATTATAGTCTGAGTGCTGCTTAGAATAGTAAAATAAAAATAATGAAAACCATCGGTGGGCAGAAGGAAGCTCATGGTTCTATGAGGCAAACGAAAGTTTCCACATTCCTGAGACTTTACTAAATAAATTTTGACGCGGGAAATAATCATGCTTGCTTACGTATATATATATATATATATATATATATATATATATATATATATATACAGATACACGCGCGCACAGACACACACAAACACATAACCGTGCAGATACGCACCCATATACATACGTACACACACAAATACGATTATTCGCATATACACTTGTAGCTGATGTTCTTATACGTACAGCCACATATACAGTCATGCCAAATATGTAGGCACACATACCTGCATGCAGCAGATAGTAACGCCTACGTGTATGCGTGCATGCGCACCACCAAAATCTTACACATATACTTATATACATACATACCCCCAATAGATAACAATGTGCACATATACATGTACACATCCACACCCACATGCACTCACGTACCGGATACATATAGGGATGTACATATGCACCAACAAGCCAACTCGGGCACGTGTACATGCACAGCATACACAGACAGAGAAAGAAAACACGCACCGTAAACAATCATGCAGCAGGTATAGACAGAATCACGCACACCGTCATGTTGTGTTGCTCACCGTCCTCTCGATTTCCTAGACAGTGAAGTACCACCAAAATCGGGCCCAACTAAGTGGTCCCAAAAATACAGATTGAGATCTTTATCTCCATCTGATTTCGCTTCTATATGAATCGCAACAACACCATGTAATTTGCCTTTTCACCATGTAACTAGCAATTCAGTGTCCAGTATCCGTTTTGAACTTTCTCCATTCGGTTACCTAGACTGGCAGAGCTAAGTTTGTTTTAGAAGCCCACGAAATTTTAATTTGCCTGGAATTAAAACACAATATCAGACAATACATATACATATATATATATATATATATATATATATATGCACACAGACAGATATTGGTGCATCACACACGCACACATACACATACATATAATGACGGTGGGTTACTTAATTCAATGATGAGGATTCAGTTGGTTGATCAAGTGAATGACACGCTCCTGAGTTGAACTGGATTAGATGTCTGAGCACATCGAAGGTACATATACCCTGAACACAATTATTAAGCAGGGTAACAATGAGGTACTTCTAGAATTACATGTACATTTCATACGTCGGATTTTTATCTTTCCCACAATTCTTTTACGCTACATATGTGTTGATCTGTGGCTGTAGGACATGGATTCGCCCAAAACCCAACTCAGTAACAGCGAACACAGAACGTCGTAGTTCTGTTGGCGACACTATGCCTTTATACTCACGCAAACATAAACGCTTACACAATCATGGACATATTTACACTTGGAGTCGCTGATGACGAGACTGTTAACTGATAATCACCTATGATTTCCCAATTTCGTTTAAGTAATATATGTATGTGTATTTGTACATGTGTGCACGTATATAATCCAATATGTGTGCGTTTTCGCATATGTATACACGCATGTGTTTGTGTGTTTGAGAATATTTGTTCCCGCAACGAAAAGAACACATAGTCCAGAATCTGTCTGCCTGCTAATCTCTATCTGTCTGTCTGTCTCTCTCTCTCTCTCTCTCTCTTTCTTTATATATATATGTGGGTTCGACACCCACGCGAATAGGAAAACCTTCTCATTTTTCTGTCGAGGGCTTATATGCCTCTTTATTAGACTATTTTCCTTAGTCATAGCACGGTGATCGCCATAAGGTTTAAGCTTATATAAAAATACTATTATTATTATATACATGGTTGCAAAGACCGTGCCGTATAATAATCCATTCGCACTGAAAACATATATACATTTATCAGATCTTGAGCACACTTGACGCCCATCTCTGATTCCAGATTTTATGATTTCTATTCTTCAACCTACCGGAGAATTCTAATTATATATCAGCTAATCCGACGAGTCATGTACGGCCAATACGGTCTCCATAAAATTTAACGTGACTAATGATGCACCGGCAATGTCTGCAACTGTTGGAATCAAAGAATATTCCTGAACAGACAGCGAATGTGATGGCTGTTTGTAACGCACGTTTTACAGCACCTTGTTTATTTGACGACGGATCAGCAGTCCTCGTTAACTGAACAGCATGTTCAATTGTCTGGCATGGAATATATGTTTAGACCATCACAGCCTACTGTGGGTTTTCCATTAATGTTTTCAATGCGTATAGAAGATTCTTGATCTGTAAGTGCGGCGATGTTCTCGGGCAAAATCTAAGCACCTATAAAATCAGTCGGAGGATTTTCGTATAACAGCCAGTAATCCCTGTTCTTGCTGTTCACTCGAGGGAATTGCTAGTTCCCGACAAAATCTAGAAGCAAAGTTATACCATGTCTGTTTGAGATACACTAAGAATAATTCAATGTTTGCTGCACCTACTCGTACCTTGACTGAACATCATTGACTTGCGTAACGCGTGAAATAGCTGTTTGGAGTGAAAGACTTACCGCTGCTATGAAGAGAAGGGAATTTCCTCTGCTTGTTGGCCATGGGTAAGCGAATATATGGTACAACATAGAAAAGAACGCGGAGAGATAAATGCTTTTTTGGACAAACCCTCATGAAATTTTATGATCTTTTTTAGATGTGAGTAGAAATATAATATGTACTAACAATGAGTAGATTTGCTCAAAATTGTTGAGGGAGTCCAGTGCGAACCGATTGTGATTATATAGCGGGAAACAGTATGAATAGATCACATACCCTTGGTTGTCAATGTAAACCGGTGATCTGTAGTCCCTCTCTGACTGACTCTGCCTTACTGACATGCTACGAAGCAGTTTAATTTAATTTTTTATACGGTTTTTATTACATGCATGCTGTTTTTATAATGAATACTAGGAAAATTCCTATTGTTTCAGTAATTTGTTTACTTAATGTCACTTCATTCGTCGTCTTGTGATAATAAAGAATTTATTATTATCATTCTTCTTCTTCTTCTTCTTCTTCTTCTTCTTCTTATTATTATTATTATTATGACTTGAAGCATATAAATATAGTCGCTTGTCAGAAAGTATTAGATCATCTTTATTAATGTACATGGAAACTTTCCGAATTATCGAATGGTATGGCAATCTTCAAAGAATATGTACAAATTCTTTTCTTACTGTTTTCTGGACCATGTATTTACTTCTCTTTAGATGTAATGCTTAATGTTTTTATAAATGTGATTTTGTAGAATTCCGGTTGTATCATGAATGTGCGTAGCCGAGCTTTTAAATTGCTGAATTCACAACAGTAGGGCTGTGAATTCAATTCACAGCAGAGTGGCACATTGTGTTCTTGATCAAAACACTTCATTTCAAGTTGTTCCAGTCAACTCTGCTTAAAATATGTATCCGCAGCAGTTGACAGGTGCTCAAACAAGTGGTGGATTGGGGGAGGGGCGTCTAGGGACGATATTGTTCTCTCAATCGCTGGTACGACAAGGTAACTGGGATAACCCCCGAAAATGTGCATATTGACCCGTAACAGACTTACCTATTACAAGATAAAGGACAAATTTATTTATAATAATATCATTAATTCAAAAGTAAGAATTTTATAAATTCTATAATTGTTATTTTCTGGAAAGTAACTGTACCAATTCTATAATATCAGTATTTTCACAAGATTGATCGCGTTCATTCTAAATGAAACAGTGAAAATCGGATGGTAGATATATTTTAAAATTTTAATGACGTGCTTAAACTTTTCGTTACTATATTTTGTTGAAATATTACTTTGTTTCAGTTAATTTTGAAAGTTATGAAAAATTTAGTAACATTACTTTATCATCAAGAAGATGGTATTTGAAATATTAATAGGAAATTTCGGTGGAAGATTTTAATTTAGATTACTGTAAAATAGGAAATTTGTGGGGGCTCAGACAGGTTAGTATCAAAATTATTAATTCAATAGAGGCTATAATTACTTTACATTTCAGCTTATATCAACACTATATAATCTTTTAAGGTGACTTATAAAGATTTCCAATTCTTGCTAGGAAAAGTCTGATAGAAATTTATATGTGTGTGCTTGCGTGTTCAGGCGATACCTGGTGGTGCGTCTCTATGGTAAAGTTCCAAAATGCTTTAACATTTTATTTCTAATATTCTGATTTTGTACATATTTTAATGACAAAAGATAACAATTTTACATTTGCTCCTCGTGGAGGAAGGGATGCCCGTGAAGGAATGTCCATCTGCCTTAGGCTGTGAGTTTGATGTAAACTTTTTCATAATTTTTCGTTTCAACTGTTCAAAGTCAACATCAGCAGAAAGAATACTCTAGAGGACTGATATATCGAAGAGACGGACTAAGTACAGTTGTCAGTAAGGAGAGATGGTACGGGTTTCGACGCAACAAAGGGTGACAGGAATTGGAAAGATTGAGAATGCCTGCATGGTGGAGGGACGAGACAAGATTTGAAGGAATTCGGATCTTATTTCTAGCAGTTGAAGAAATCACACCGATTCTTCTTCATTTATACATTCCGGTTATACTGGTAGGATCTGCTTATACAGTCAAAAGGCAGTTTAATATTGCTGTTACCGTTGTAACACATTCATATGATTGTTACCGTTGATCATCACGTTTAGATAGAGCATATTTTTAGGCATGATGACAAGATTAAGTTATCTGATATGTTATTTTGTATTTAAGGCGGCAACGAGTAATTGGAGGAATTGATGATAGCAGGACAAATTACCAGGTTGAGGTTCCCCTATTGGCTTCAGTTAACTGTTACTTCTATTTGTTAATCTGTTAGTGCCCAACGATTGATGAATCAGACGGAAAAGCTTGCCAAAGAGAAATAATTTTAAAATTCTTAGCGCTCTGCCTTTCATTTCAAAAGCAATACCTATATAAACTTTAACAATTTCTCTTGCGATATTTGGCAACTCGGGGCTCATAATTTTATTGGACATTTTTGCAGTGAACTTTTCGTTCAGTAGTCATTTTGATCTGGTGAGTGAGCCTTATACACGGTAAGTTTGTGCTCTCTTGATAAGGCAATTGAGCCTTACTGTGGGCACCACGGAATGAAGCAGTTTATAAGAGGAAAGCCTCCCCGTCCTGGATTTAAGTTTTGGTGTCTAATAAGAAAGCGCATTTGACTAGATTTCATCCGTATACTGGTGCAGGAGATAAAGAGGCAGGAAAACCTGTTGGATCTTCCGTAGCAGAAAGCCTTTGTTTAGACTCTCTGCCTCATGGTGTCTGCATCTTTATGGAGAATTATTTCATTCTTGTTAGAATTATTTCATTTCCTTACCCTTGATGCAGTCGTTGTGAAACGCGTGTCTCTTTTGTGTTGGAACTATCAGGAAAGACCGAATTGAGCAGGCACCATTAGAGGACCTAAGTAATTCTTAGCGAAATACATATTGCGCAGTTGAAGATCAAGCAAATGGAATTATTCTTGTTAGGTGGAACGATATGAACAAAAGGAAAACTTCTGTTTGAAGTCGGTAGTTGCAAGCGATAGGAGAAAACTGAAACAAATCAATTTACTGTACCACAGCCCAATATTGTAACACAAGCGAACGGGCCGAGTCGATCTTTTTGGCAAAGCGAGTGGATTTTACAGAATTTGAATTTTATCAAAAGAGTGGTATTGGGCTTGGTTTCACTTTTGCCTCAGTGGTAGCATGGGGGAGTCTATGGATCTTGTACCATTAAATTAAAAAGAACAATTCTCTCTTGGAATTCATCAGACAAATTGTTAGAACCAAAGCGAGGAGTCCGTCCTGAAATAATGAAACGAGTTCTTGAAACAGATTTGATCGTAAAAACCACTTGGTCAACAAAACTGATTTGCAGAGGTGTGCAGTATGTGGATAATATATAAAGTTTGTATGTATTAAATTTAATGTTGGGTTTCATTCTGATACATGTTTTGTTGCTTACCATCAGTAAAGGTATAAACTAAACTATTTCCCGTCATAATGACCGTTAATATTAATGGATTTTAGTGTAATTTCTTTCAATAAAGATATGTAAAAGGACATTTTCTTTATCCCTAAACTCTTATAAAACAGAAAACTGCTATGCTCTGCGTACGATATGTCATACGGTAAGAATAAATGTGAAAACTGCGAATTGTTTTGTAAAAATCAATGGTTTTCGAAGTTGGTTGGTGCTTTTTACTTACTGAGTCCATATTCCAACAAGGTCACATTAATCTGTTATCTATTTGTCAATTACTGAATCAATGTAGTCGATTAACCTCTTTCCTCACAATTACTACCCTTGGGCCTAAATGAGTAATAGTTATTTATGGGTGACAATCAGTGGACGAAATAATTGATGCAATCTAAAATATGCTTTTGAATTCTCCTGACAGTATTCAGTATAATGTGCTATGGCTGAGCTCTTGCCATCCCATCTCATACATTTCTTATTAAGTTAACTCTCTTTCTGTACCCTTCTGACCTATACTAACCACTGCGGCTGTTCCTACTCCTTAGAAATGTTCTACCTCTACACACTTATATTTTACCTAACATACGAGAAAAGATTCAATCCTGTTTTTGTTTGGTCTGTGATTTCTGTGTCTTTATTATACCATTCCGTTGGACTCATGGTATAGCTCCTTTCAAAACAATCATCTATTCTTATGGAAATTATAGATAGAATACATGAAATTTCGCATTTTCTTCAACTGAATGATGTGGTACAACAGTTCTTTGTTTAGATATTTCACGCTGTTTCTCTATCAGTCTGTCACTAATTTTTCTCTGTTCCTCTGGTGTCTCCCCCCTCTCTCTCTCTTTCTCTCTCTCTCTCTCTCCCTCTCTCTCTTTCTCTCTCTCTCTCTCTCTATTTCTCTCTCTCTCTCTCTCTATTTCTCTCTATCTCTCTCTCTCTCTTTCTCTCTCTCTCTCTCTCTCTCTGTTTGTCTCACTCCTTCTTTACCTGGATATCTCTCTATTAGTCTATCCGTCTGTATGCATGTCTGTCTCTCTCTGATCTCACTTCCTCCCTCAATTCTCTCTATATGGTTTTTTTGTTTCCTTGTTTGTCTCTTAGTATGCCTGTCTATTTGTCTGTCTCACATCTTTCTCTCTTTCTCTCTTTCTCTATCTCTCTTTCTCACTCATTTCTCTCTTTCTTTCACGCATTCTGTCATCCCCTCATATTTCTGTCTCTTTTTTATAGTTAACAATATCAGTAACCATTTCTCTATGCTAAGTAGGTCAGTAAGACTATGGTACAAACGATGTGCTAAAGTTGACACCGAGTGAATTCGAATACGAAGTTCTGCGATGGTAAAGTAAATTACTTAATCACTTGCAAACTGTCAAACTAGTGCAACTAATGTTTCTCAAAATAAGTTCCCAGATGCCTTACTTAATGTTAAAGTAGAGCTGAAAACTGGTTAAAGAAGACTATATTTCAAGAATACACATATATTCTAAATCGATATCACTTCAGACGTTTTCAAGTCAATATGGTACCAAAATACTTTCATGACTTGGAGCCAATTAATGAGAATTCAATTTGTCACTAGAGTCTAGAAATAGCAGCCATATAGCTAGTCAATCACAAGCTGCCATCTTAGATAAAGGAATACACCTGACAACCTAGGTTAGATAATGAAATATAAAACAAAATGGAAACTATACACAGACACACAGACAAATGTGTGTGTGTTATATATATATATATATATATATATATATATATATATATGGGAGATACGGAGAGAGTGGGAGCGAAAGATAGAACAATGAAATAATTATTCTTTGCTTTAGCCGGTTCAGTGTTCCAAAGACGCGGGTAACCATATTTTAATTCCCAAAACGTATCGGCCTGAAAAGCGGAGCCTTCGAATTATAATTGCAGTCCACCTGAGTGACATCTATACTGTTCTCAAATTAAGTTGAAATCATCATCATATTCACTAAGCTAATGAAGCCACTTATTAAACTATCATTCTAGAATCCTTGAAAGTCAACGATCAACCCTGATACCTATATTCCGTCACACACAGAATAGTCGCATAGTCAAATCCTGTCCAGTCCTTAATGTCTTGGAACCAAAAACTGGCGATCTTCCTGGTCCTATTTTCTTTCTTCCTAGAGAACTCTCCTTTGATATTTTCAGAAGAGATTGGGAAGCCACAAAGAATTGTGGGTGTGGCAGCACTTCCCAGCCATGCGTTTGAATGGCTCCCTTTGTCATATTTGCGATATGAGCAAAACTCCATAATGCCGATTAGGTCTTTTTTCTTGAATGGCATTGACCGTTCGGTTCAAGCAGTTCGTAGACCTGGCGCTGAGAGTGTTTCTTGAGCGAAAACACATAAAGCTCCTCGAGGCTCCGGCAGGGGATGGTGGCGAAGCCTGCTGTACTCTTTCACCGAAACTTTCTCTCACTATTACTTCCTGTTTCTGTTGTACCTGTAATTCAAAGGGCCAGCCTTGTCACACTGTGTCACGTTCAATATCCCCGAGAACTACGTTAAGGGTACACGTGTCTGTGGAGTGCTCAGCCACTTGCACGTTAATTTTACGAGCAGGCTGTTCCGTTGATCGGAACACTCGACGTCGTAAGCGACGGAGTGCCAACGACAACAGCTGGTGAGAAAAAAAAAAACCTGTTGCTAGA
>NC_068986.1:98004214-98011931 GCF_001194135.2 Octopus bimaculoides | reverse complement strand
CACACACACATCCACACATACACACACACACACACATATCCACACACACACATATCCACACACACACATATATATATATATATATAAGCAACGTTAAATCTCTGAACGAGGTATAAACAGTAACTGCACGACAACGTGAAGTATATTTGCCACTTAAATGCGGCTAGACCCTCCAGCTGGCTATTGCATGACAGTCACCACATAGTTTTTGTCTTGCCAATTTGAGGCTAAGATCGAGACTTAATCAGATATTAAGAGGTTGTAAACTGAACTTTTAAACCATAAACTCACACCTGCTTTTCTTTTTCTCTCCCCCTCTCTCTCTCTTTCGTTCTCAATATATATATATATATATCTTCAATGCAACTTTCAAAAATATATGTGTATTTTGAACTTCCGGTAACGCAAGCAATTATACGCAGTAAACTCACTGGCCCCGGCCGGAGTGAAATGTTCATGAGAGGACCACAGTTCCTGCACATGTGTGAACAGAAATAACCTGTCATTTGATCACTGCTTGGTACAAATTATGTTTCAATATCTCAGCAACTTCTATTCCACTTTATGTTTCATTGTTCTTGTTTTCTCAGACAATAATCTTGATTTGTTCGTCGTTGTCTTTTTCAACTTTCATTGTCTTGTACAATTAACAACTGCTTTGCTATATGTCATCCTACAATAGTCTGCTTTAAAATTTGCATTATCAACTGTTGCATGCTTTGCCGGCGTTCTACTTAGAATTAATATTTCATTTGTACCCATTCTCGCGAATTTGTTTCGTCATCACTTCCAGAAAAAAAAAATGGATACTCCTTAATGAAATTGTGTATAAATACGCTTCAAATGGTGTACATTTCGATTATGTCGGAATTTATGGTAAAAATATATATTTTATCCAAGGGCAGAAAAAGGTATTTTAAAAAAAGAAGAAAAAAATTCACATGATTCGGCTTCGTTTCCTTTTAACTTGCTGAAAAAAGTGATTTTTTTAAATGAAATTTTCTGTAAATACCTTTCAAAGTGTATCCACTATGATTATATCGGATTTAGTATGAAAAAAAGATTGTGGCCTGCATATATACATACTCAAACACACCGCATATATCTAAAAAATGAAAATTGAAATTTCGAAAAAAAAAATGTGATTTGTACGAGTATTTTCGCCAAAATTGCTCACGAATTTTTTTTTCTCATCGAAATTCAATATAATCGTTATCTACACACACTAAAAAGTATGCAGAAAAATTGTGTATAAAATTATCTATTTCTCCGAAAAATATGACGAAATATATTCGACTCATGTGAATTTGTTGAAATTAATCTCCCTACCACTCAGAAAACATGTTTTACAACAAATTACGATATAATCGAAAACTACAACATCTCAAAAGTATTTGTAGGAAATATCATTAAAAATACCCCTTGTTCGTGAAGATATCAAGAAAAATGTGGGGAGGTCCCAAATCTGTAGGGATGGCCATTATTTTTTACCAACGGCAAATATAATTTTGGTATTTATCTTTACACCATAAGTAATACTAAGATCACATTGCTACTAAATATTTTCATATGGGTTTGCTTCGCTTCACTTTTATTTTGTGTCTAACAAGATTTGATTATATAACTGCATGCTATACATAAACAAGCAATACACTTCTTTCGATTGCATGAAAAGTGTAATGTGAATGAGATAGCCTCATTTTTTTGCTGCACATAAACGTATATAAAATAACGGTATATACGATGATATTATGTTTTTTAACGAATATTAACTATCGAAATACATATATCTGTGTGTGTCTATATGTATATATATATATATATATATATATATATATATATATATATATATATATATATATATATATATACGTACATAAAGACAAACAGATACATACACACACACACTCATACATATATATGTATGTGTGTGTCTATGTGTATCGATGTATGCATGCCTGGAGGTATGTATGTGTGCTTGTATGTAGACACTTTACAAATGATTGCGTGCCACAGCCTTATAAATACATCATTCTATACATTACCACTGTACACTGTATTTTTTTAGATTGGCACTCTATGAGTTATGATGACGAGGGTTCTAGTTGATCC
The DNA here is from genome assembly GCF_001194135.2 of Octopus bimaculoides. NCBI lineage: Eukaryota > Metazoa > Mollusca > Cephalopoda > Octopoda > Octopodidae > Octopus > Octopus bimaculoides. Next base: position 98,009,819 of record NC_068986.1, on the reverse strand, counting down.
GATCAACACAACAGCCAGCTCGTGACAAACACGCGTACCCTTAACGTAATTCTCGGGGAGATTCAGCGGGACACAGAATGTGTTAAGGCTGACTCTTTGAAATACAGGTATAACTTATGTTTGCCAGCCGAGTTCACTGGAGCAACGTAAAATAAAGTGTCTTACTCAAATACAAATGTGCCATTGGGGGTTGAACCTTATGATCATGATCCGAATACCTTCACTTACAGTATTTATATTAGAAAAAATAGGCAACCAAAGCCCTTTGCTAACAACGCAACGTTGTGCAACCTCAATTGCTGGCAAATCCTCATCTTAACCACACTTCTATCTATGTATATAAGTTTTATTCGCCTCAGGGAACCGAACGGTTGTTTATTTATGATGGAATATTAAGTATCCCTTCGTCTTTCGACGCATTGATACTATAGACATTTCTTAAATTATATTTTAGGTTATTGCGATTATTGTTTTAATTGACAGAATCGTCTTTCTCGAACGTTATTAAGTGATTCATATTTAAAGATAATTAGAAGACACTATGATTATCATACAGCTTTCTTTGTGATAATGACGTATGCGCAGTGCGTCATTTGTCATCTGTAACGAATACCTGTAACTATTGTTAAACGATATTATTAAGATGTAACAAAATATGATAAATATGATATGACGCCATAAATAATAATTTTGACTAGTTTGAATGTCCTCATCAATTTTTTATTATCACGTTGTTACATTTGTTTCTGACATATTTGCTATTATTGGAAATTATTTTAAGCTGATGTAGCAGATATTTTTGTCATTTAAACAAACATATTTCTTGAAAACGCAACTGATAGTAATTTTTTCACTATTTTGTAATTGTATGCATGTCTGCCGTCAGCCTATTAGATTCATGCTCATCAATTCAAAGATACTTTGTAATGATTCATGAGGCAGGGGGAGCTCTTACATGGTTATTCCACGTGCAAAAATAAAGAGTGAGTTCCTTTGTGTTACAATTGACACTAACTGATATAAAAAACAGATCACCAGGACTTCAAAGCAGAATCATAGACGATATACAATATACAAGTGGACGTGACTAGAGATTATATACAACATATGGAACGGTCGAAGACTATACAACTATAAAACAGCATAACGAAGAAACTAAACGCAATGAGTGAAAAAGGAAGCAAGTGCAACATGTCCGGACTATCATACTGCAACACATACGTTTTACTACTGCCCACTAGAATAAACTGTATGGCAGTAAGCTAAGGAGATATATGATTGAGCTGCAAATATAGAATAGCAGCTACAATTGTTCAACCGACTACCTGTAGTGATCAGTCAAGAGCTGGCTGGTTTTTTCACAACTACAACAATGATCTTAATAAGATTCTGTACAGTTTAAAAAGTTCTTGTAATTTATTGTAATTCCGCCTGGGTATCAATCTAAGCTTCTCTCATTGATGTGAGAAACATAAAAAATATCCCACATAATTTGAGTAATAAAACTCGATATCTTCACCTTTGTGAGGAAGCGATGGTCACTATGCAAAACCAAGCCACAACAATCAATTTCCTAGCGAATACTATTTCAGTCACACGCGCGCGCGCATATGCACGAAAATACAGATTCAATATGATCCAACTTAGAATGATTGGGAATAACGGAGGGCCATTAAGGCTGGAAAGTTTGGTTACAAGTTCAAAGTGAGGTCATGGTTGAAATTCGACAACAAAATCAAAAGACGAATCATTCTAATGAAATAGACATAACATGGACAGCCACGGTTTAACAACATGAAAGCAGATAAAGAGTAACTTCTTTGTGATCATCGGAGATGCAAAAAGTAGATAAATAAAGTTCTCTCAAACCATTTTTATCTCTTAACAATATCAAAATCCCATTTGATTGACTATTTTTGGATAGACTAATTTTGGGTAGGAGGTCAGATTTTAGGTTTGCTACATTGTCAGATGTGATGTGGGAATTAAACAACAACATGCTTTAGAGATTTTTATTTCAGAATTGTAAATAGCAAATTTTATGAATTTTCGTGTAGTCTTCAAGTAAATGTTGACATTTAGATGTTTGTTTTCACAGGGATTCTTCACGGTATAAAAGAATGATTAGCTACCGGGGAAAAAAAGCAACTACAGCTTCAATTATGAAGTGATAGAATTAATAACGTAATGCAAAGGATTGACAAACAACTTCCCAAATAAAGCGTTTCATTTACGCGTTTAGTCCCTTGCGTTGAAACATTCCAATTACATGTGACTGATTTATGCATCATATATTTAGTATAAGGTGTATATCGTTCGAGTCTTGTAGAGGGACTAGTTGATATCTTATTTACAGTGTATTACATTGAAAATGTGATTTAGGACTATGTGTTTGTACGTATAAGATGGTTTAAATTTGCATAAATCATTTAGCAGCGTGTAAAGGTCGGACGATGGACATCATATACAAAACAATCTCATAGCTTTCGATTGAAGTATTACAGATGGCTAAAAGTATAAACATACATGCTTACATACATAGGTGCATGCATCTATCCTTGCATCCATCCATCCATATGTGTGTACGTTCAGTCCCAACAGACCACCAGTGCCTGAACTGAAGCAGAGGTTTCCATGTACACATCGGACAGATTGGTCTCAACCGAACACACCGCGCCCCGTCTTCCACCTCCATGTTATGTCCTTGTCGACAACAACAGCTGGAATAGTAATATATATATATATATATATATATATATATATATATATATATATGTGTATACACTTTATTATTAAAGCTCGAAAATGCTCACAAAAATATCACAAAAAAACTGCTAGTCAGACTTTCACCTTCTTGTTCGTTGTTTGGGAATGGAACAAAAAATTAATGTTACATGTATAAATATACAATTTACATTGACAGATGCGCATTTAAAATTGGTTTTGTTTCATTAGTCTTTTCAACAAACGGTCTTTTTAAGAACAGGTGATATATATGAAATTAAAACTAAGTAGCAGTTTTGTTTTGTGATATTTTTGCGATGATTTTGCACCTTTAATAATAAAGCATATTACTCTACATCCGGTATTCGAGTACTATTTTCCCTACCTTCTTTCACATTAATGTGCTTATTTGGTACACACACACACACACACACACGTATATATATATATGATTTGTAATTGAATGACAGAGATGAAAATCTCCGAGATGGTTGTTCGAAACAAAACATTGGGAAAATTATCATGTCAGTTATTCAGACTAACATGACTTTACACTGTTTGCTTTATGTCTTCAATAGTTTTTGTCTTTTATAATGTTATGTATACTAAAATGTGTCAACATGTTTTGCTGTGATCTCTGGAATAACGTTCGTAGTTCCACTGCAATGCAGATGAAGGCAAGTCATTGTATCTATGCATATATGCAGACATACACATACGTATCTGTGTTTCTCTATTTGTGAATGTTTGTAACAACCCGACAACATAGTTTCTTTGTTAAACTAATAAATATGAACACGTTATTTGCTTTATCTCTTTAACTTGTATTTGAAGTTGTCTTTTGATTATGGTGTTGTTGAACACATAATAAAATATGTACACATTCATACAAATGTATGCATGTATGCTTGTGAGCATATATATTAGGTTGTTTCGAAAATAATGGCCACTCAAAGCGTTGTGTTTTGAAACGCAATTTTATCGTTGTATTTTAATTATATTTTAGGTGAATTTCGACATACTTAATAATTGATGTATGTTCTTTAATAATTTTCTACTAATTTCAGACAGAAAACATTCTTGAAGCATAGGCACCCTTAATTATGAACATGACAAAGAAATACCTTCGCTTACTTGTTTGCATAAACTGAAGCTTGGGCACAATGCCTCCTAAACTGCTACCAATATCAACAGAGCATGGGGAGAAGGGTCCACAAGCGATCGCAGAGTATGAAGGTGGTGTCAGAAATTCCATCGTGGTGATGAGAGCCTTGAAGATGAAGAAGATATAGGACGATCATGCCGTCTTGACAATGAACAATTGAAAGCGATTGTTGAACGAAACCCATGTTAAAGTGTCAGAGAAATGTTTGAGGCACATGGTGTAATATTACAACGGTTTTACGCAATGTGCAGAAAATTGGTAAGGTGAGAAAGCTCGAAATGGGTACCGCATGGGATCAATGAAAATCAAAACGCTAGTTGTTTTGAAGTGTGCTCGATGCTCTTTCTGCGAGTTCGGCCTGAGAAACGAATAGAATAAGTGCTAGGCTTTAGAAATAATTTCTGGTGTCGATTTGTTCGACTAAAACACTTGAAGCTGGGCTCCACTATGGCCGCAGGCAAAATGCCTGCAACTAGTGAAAGAATATATATATATATATATATATATATATATATATATATATATACGCGCGCATAAAAATAATAACGAGGACTTTTGGAATTTAAATTGATAAATACTTTAGTCTATTGCCACGCACATTTCCACAACGCAGGTGGTTTTTGTGGCTGCATTCGCCATTCATAGGAAATTACAAGTGTGATTTGCAATAACCATTGCTTTTAATGGGAACCATTATAATATGAGTTCGTTTCTTCAGGCAAAAATTGCATTAATGTTCTGGATCAATCGAATGTTTTATACACACGCAAGTATATATACAACAGCCTTCCACATACTCACCGTCTACGAAATACACTCAAAACGACTTGGTCGGCTGGGGACTGAGTGTGGCCTGGTGATTTCTTGCGAATGAAAAAAGGCACTGGAAACACATAGGATTATTGAAAGCAAGAGACAACCGCACTCCCTAAAAAGGTTACTCTCCAGCGCCAAATTACCAACCAAACATATAATCCCACTAGTCAAAAAGTGCAACCACTCTAACTATAGGTCAAACTTTTACCATAAAAGAATCACTTCACTGGTGCATCGAAGAACGTAATCTATATTCTCAAATGTAGAGGATGTGGTGGAGATAACAGAGGTCAAATTAGTTTAATCTTAAAGGACAAACCAACGGTACACAGCAACAGGTCCGAGACCCCACGACCAGGAAAATCCCCGAAAGCAAACACCTACACCAATGCCCCGCAAATATAAATCCGAAATACCAAATCTTCCCTCTCTATCAATGCACCGAAAACACTTCAACACTATTCCGTTTAAATAAGGAAAGCATACTCGTGAAAAAATATAAACCGCAGCTGAATATCCTTTAGAAAGGAAAACACTGGAAATGTTGATGACCCTTCCCAAACAAGGAAGCGAACCAGGCAGAACGACAAACTTGACCACCAGAAAAATAAGATGTCACCAGGACTTCAACGAATCAAAAATCAGAACCGTTCGCGGAAAAGTTATAAATACAGCGGATTCCAATAAACGCCTTTACAAGCGAAAGTTCCTGCACACGACAGAAAAAAGGCACCGAAACTGTAAACCAACCCCACTTATTTTACTATCTTCCGTTCTACCTTGTTTTTCTCCATCTGAAATCAGTACCGCTGAAGCTTGGATGATATTCATTTCTTGTCGGAATGATCCACAGTTTTTATATTATTGACTGTTATGAACATTTGAACTTTTCAACATTTT
>NC_068986.1:97998806-98002452 GCF_001194135.2 Octopus bimaculoides | reverse complement strand
TATATATATATATATAATGTGTGTGTAGTATGTGCATGTGTATGTGTGTGCACGAGTGCGTGCGCACATGTTTGTGTGGCTGGTTCTGTTTGAGAGTGAGGTAGAGGCAGAAGTAGTGTGAGAGTGAAATAGAGAATGAGACATAGAATCAAAGATCTGAAAGATAGAAAGAAAGAATCTGTCTTTGTATTAGTAGATTGGTGAAACATAAACACGAGACCTTGAGAAAATTGCTTTTAATCTTAGATTATGCTTTGTCTTATATTCCAATACCATTACAGAATATGCTTCTTTGCAAGTATCTTTATTTGAAATGCAGCGATATAGTGATTCGTTCGTTCGTTTAATTCATTATATATAAATTAAAATAGTAGGACAGAAATCAACCATAGTAAATAAGTATAATACCGATAATAGTAAATCAACAATTATGCTCCTAATTATTTCCTTTATAATTTGTTGATGCGGTTATATATCTTACAATTTAAAGAAAACTATTGGAAATAAATTTCAGTCGATAAGATGAGTAAAACAAAATGGTGTCCTATTTAGCGGGTATATTGAATATATATCTATCTGGTTTATTCAAAAATAATATATATATGAAACGATTGGACGAATAGTAATCATCCATATAAATTATGAAAATTGTAACAATTGTATAAATGGAGATGTGAAACGCTTCGGCTTCTTTCTTTTTCTTTTTTTTTTGCGACACAAATATCATTTCTTGATGGATATTATAAGTTTTCTCAGACAATATAGTTGTTTAGTTTTCCACTATAGTTTGGAAATTGGGTTTGTAAAAGATTGTTCAATCAGTTATTTGTAGTAGAAATAAACGGAGACAGACAATTACTAAGAAACAGAGAGAGGGGAGGGGAGGGGGAGGGATGGTCTGAGAGAGACAATTACTAAGAAACAGAGAGAGGGGGAGGGAGAGAGACAAAGTGAGAGGCTACTGAAGATAAAACACGAAATATTGAAACATAGACATTGATATGGTAAATATATTGCTTCCCTCAGTTTCAGTTACATTGGTATATTGAATGCCCAGGTTACTGTGTTTGATATTGACAAGTTTTATTTTGGTTTAGAATATTCTATTATATTATAACTATGCACATTATAAATTACACACACGTTCACATGCACACTCATGTATAATATTAATAACTCTAACAATTAATATGTTTTATTTTGGTCAACATATCAACAAACGAACGCTTCACTGTATATGTTGTAGGTGTGTTAATCACGAAAATCTGTTGCAGGGCTAATTTTAACAGTCACTGGTTGCTGAGTAGATTAAAATGGAACGTTAATGAGAGCCATATTTCAGAACACATGCGCAACACCCTAACATTTCAGCCACATGTCCATGACTGAGTATAAACGTTTGTATGTACGAAGGTAAAAATGCGTTTGTGTTTCTGGGTACATGTGTTTTTGTGAGTGTATACATATGTGATTTGCTTCACATGTGTGATATATACGAGGCTATTTGCGTGTGCATTGATATGTATGTAGCAGGGTGTAACAGTTATCTATTCAATCTAAGGTTACAGTCCATCACAACGTTGATTTTCTGGTTTCGCAAACCAGTTTTCTGGAGGACAGATCTGTTTTCGACGTCACTTTTAATTAATCTCAATATAAGAACGTTGAGCTTAGTCACATATTTTATTAATATTCAGAATGACTAAGAAAACGTAGTTATATAGTTTCATACTGTATAATAACGTAATCTTAGTATGGTTTCCATTCGTTCTTTGGTATACAGTTATATATGTGTGTACATGTGCATGTGTGTACATGTGCATGTGTGTATGTATATGTATTCCCACGTGCGAGCTCGTGTGCGTGTGTGTGTGCGTGTGTGTGTGGGTGCTACTATGTACGGAATTGTTCCCTCTGCATTTGTCTACGTGGGATTTAAATTTCAATTGTTTTCCTTTTAACATTTACATTTTTCACTTCTATTTTTGCAATTCTCTCAATTGTTTTATGTAAATATTTATTCATAAAGATATTGATTACATATGGTTGCATGGTTAAGAAGCTCAACTAGCAGCCACGTTATTTCAGGCGCAACGCTGTAAAGCTGCACCTGAAAAAACACTATGCCTCCTTTTCTTAGAGCTGCAATATCAAAGAATTCAGCTGGATTTTTTTATCTGTATATGTCCAAGTGGGGAAGTGATGTCAGTTTTAATTTGTTCATTGAGTATCTCATTTATCCGCCCTGGGTTCGCCGTCAGTGAGTCATTCCCTTAGAACAATGATCCTATTATATATTGTATTGTGTTAAGATAGACTTCCCTCTATCCTTCAGTTGCCTATTCAGCCGCTTTGAGATCTTTGACCTGCGTCTCATGTGGATTTTTCTGTCCCTCGGAATCTTGTTTGACAGTATATTGGCCTTTCTTTCTAGGATCACTTTAGTGCATATAGATTGCACTATTGACATAAAATGGCTGAGTTTCAGGTCAGTGTCTTGCATACACAGAATGTTGGACCAGTTTCGTTTGTGGATCTCTTTGCGGATTGAGTCCCATGTTGCCTTATGGAAATTCAGGTTGGATAAGTCTTTACGTTGATAGGGTAAATCCGAACAGTTCGCACAGGGCCATGCATAGTTGGTTCAGCAATGTTCTGATCTGAGTGTACCGGTGGTGTCACCTTCACCTTATGGATAAGGTCCACATTATTTGTGAAGCAAAGGTCCGATATGTTGTTTCTCCTGGTTGGCCTGAGTATCATCTGCTCCATGAACAGCTTATTAGTAGGCTCAAATGACTCTACATACTTTTGTTCATGCAGTAACATCCCAGAGAGGATGTGGCCTTCTGTCCATTTGACATGTGGGCGGTTGAAATCACCCGAGAAGAGTATGTTGATATTCTGATCTAGGTTTATTAATAACTCTTCCATATGTTTGAGGCTATCCTTAAATTTTCCATCATAGTTTGTGGTATTCGGCGGACTATATATTGTGCAAACAGCTACATCAGTTTGCTTTGTATGCACTATTATGATGTCGCAAACTGAGTTTGAATGTGACAGTAACACAAGAGGTGTGACATCTTCACAGATGTACATAGCAGCTCCACCGTAGCTTCTTTCTCTTTTCTCTGTAGGCGTTAGTGGTAGACGTCCTGCGCCTGAGGCGGTCTTGTGCATTGGAATGCATGGCTTTGAGCTTGCATCCTGTGCACCCATGTCAGCTGCTGTACTATCTTCTGGGCCATATTCAAAAAGGACTGTTTTTCGATAGCTGCAGTTATATATATATATATATATATATATATATATAAAGAACTCGGAAAATTGGGCCTCCAACCAGGCCTTTAGCGACGCCCTTAATGCTAGGAATTGTTCAGCACCCTTCTTATATTTATCTATCTGTCCGGCATTCGCTATGATAGATCGCTGACCACTACATTCATATTTTTATTCTCCTTGTTTCTCTTCTTATTTCTTTCTGTGTTCCTTTCAGTTGAAGAGCATTGCACGAAACGTCAAAGCCTTCCTCTCTTACCGAGCGTTAAAATAATACATCCATTTGTTGTTTACACCACCTGTCTACGTCTGTAGATTTTTTCGTAAATTATCCCATATATAAATATATATATAAATATATATA
>NC_068986.1:97995546-97998358 GCF_001194135.2 Octopus bimaculoides | reverse complement strand
TATATATATATATATATTCACCCGAACATTCATGCATGTATGTGTGTGCGTACATCTGTGTATGTATAGAAAGTATAAATATATATGGATGTGCGTGTGTATTCATCTGAATAGATACGTTTAATCACTTATTCTCTATAACGACTAACGTAAAACTTAATATCAATTGATCAATCATTCCTAACATTAATTCTAACATTACTGAATAGCATGAAAATAAGCCTAATTAGAAATCATTTATGAATGCTTTTACACATTCGAATAATAGCTGTAATCCGCAAGTAATTCGGAATACTAATTCTCAGTCCACAACTAATTACTTTATATATAACAGTAGACGTGTAGACCTTACCCTACATCTACAAGAAAGTAGTAATATTGACAAACAAACCTCATTCTAATTAAGTAATGGGTGCGTAAGCCGTTTACAGAATATGCGTAACAAATTACTTATGTTACTTACATTAATGCCAAAATTATCATACTTAATAGCGAGCGACTTCCTGTAGCCCGTTATCCTATTAGCATTATTAATATGAGCAAACATAATTGCAATAATACGGAAATTTCAAAAGAGTCTTCCAAGACACAACAAAATGTGATGCAACATATGAATTCAGATAAAGAATCTTGCAAATCAAATACAACATCGAAACCGAATTCGAACTTTCTGTTAATGATTGTTGTTGGTACTCAGTCGCTTACGACGTCGAGGGTTCCAGTTGATCCGATCAACGAAACAGCCTGCTCGTGAAATTAACGTGCAAGTGACTGAGCACTCCACAGACACGTGTACCATTAACGTAGTTCTTGGGGATATTCAGAGTGACACAGTGTGACAAAGCTGACCCTTTGAATTACAGGCACAAGAGAAACGGGAAGTAAGAGTGAGAGAAAGTTATGGTGAAAGAGTACAGCAGGGTTCGCCACCAAACCCTGCCGGAGCCTCGTGGAGCTTTCGGTGTTTTCGCTCAATAAACACTCACAACGCCCGGTCTAGGAATCGAAACCGCAATCCTATGACCGCGAATCCGCTGCCCTAACCTTTGAGCCATTGCGCCTCCACTGTTAATGATTAGCCCGTTAATAACGACAGAGATGTCCTAACTACTCCGGGGAGGATTTGACCGAATAGCATTACAACAGATAATGTTCTGCATAATTTTTTCTAAAATTAATCCACCTAATTATAGCTGTGGATTTACTATGAAATATCACCTTAAACATTGCTCAATGATATCTGCAATCTATATTTGTAAACTAACAACAAATAGAAACAGAAAATATTAAAATATTACATTTGTTCAACATCAAATATTTTAAAGATAGGATTCTCGGCACACATATCTACATTTCAAAGTATAAAAGCTGATATATCATTAGCAGAATATATATGCAATTTAAACATTAAGGGAGATTCCCTTCCAACTAGGATGCATTATTATAAACAGTTTTCCAATATATAAAACTAAGAGACGTGAGTTTGGGCTTTATACATACGAATTTATCCACGATATACACGCAGAAATAACCTAGTGAAATACGAAGTCATTTTAAGTCGTGCTTATAAAAACATTTAATAGTTTAAAATTAGAAACTGCGACTAATTTAAAACGAATTATACTATGCATCCCACAATATAATTTCTTATTCATAAGCTTCAAATTATACTAGTGTATCATGATTACTACCCATCTTAAAAATTCCTTGTTGGACTTATTTTGAAAGTTTAGCTTTTATATCTGTACATACATAAGGTGTAACGATTGTATTTTCGGTAACATGCATACATTGAAGAATGAATATAAATACGCTTATGTGTATACGAAGGGGTACCCAAAAGAACCCGGCATTTTGCAACATTATTGCATTCACTTAGTTTTACATGTTTACACATTTGTCGTTTTTTTCAAATTATTTGTTTCTGTGATGTTGCTTGTTTTGATGTATTTCAGAATTTCATTGACAGTTTTAGTTTATTGGTTCAATTTCCATCGAACCACCTTTTTAAGGTTGCAAATAATGTCGCTATCGTTCTCCTGTAGTCTTGCCTTTATTCCGTCATAGATTGCCTTTTGTTCATGTGTTATGTCGCCATTAGTTTTATTGTCTTCTTTTAGACCATCTATAAGTCTCTCATCAAGTAAACTACCACAGTTCTTTTCCGGCACTATGAAATTACACTTAAGATTAAGAACTATATTTTCATTGTTATCTCTGCAGTTATTTTCCATGACACGTCTCTTGATAGCTACGAGCTCTACTTCTGTGAACCAACATTTTTTTCTTATTGTTCTAGCTTGATCACATAGTCTCTGTTCTGTGAATTAAAACAATCCCTTTTCTCTCCAATGATCATACATACGTTGTCGGTAACCCCTAATTTGAGCACCGTATTCATCTACCGGTTCGCTCAGGTAGTAACACTCTATGACCACAGCATTAATTTGGTTGCTCCATCTACGCCGTGTGTGGTGGTCCTTTTCTGGATATCCACAGGCTGGAGCCTGACCAGAATTTCTGAGCCTGCCGGGTGTAACACAGTCAACGTCAAGGGCTTCAGTTTCATTACCACCGTTATTCACAGTATTTTGTTTTTCCATTGTCACTCAAATGAGGTAGCGATTATCAGGTTGGGCAATTACCAGTGTTTTTATTGTGACACGATCTCTAGATGTATCATTAATCAGGACATGGAGAGGCTTGAAAAGAAGCAATTCAACCTGTTCTATTTGTAATTACTAGCAGAGAAAAAAACAATAGTAATAATTAATAATAATAATAATAATATATATATATATATATATATATA
>NC_068986.1:97993908-97995366 GCF_001194135.2 Octopus bimaculoides | reverse complement strand
TATACTGATATTCACGTCGTTGAATTTTTTAAATTTCTGGATTCAATTGTGTTGCTGCAATAAAAAGTGTGTTTGGGTAATATATTAAGGCTTTTAAGTTTTCTCGAGATGTTCGTTTGTCTGTCCAGTTGGAGGTTTTTATCATTGTTATTATTATTATTATTATTATTATTATTATTATTATTATTATTATTATTACTATTACTATTATTTTTATTATTATTATTATTATTATTATTATCATCATCATCATCACACACACACACACACACACATACATATATATATATATATATATATATATATATATATATATATATATATATATATATATATATATATATATGTTTGTATGTATTTGTGCTTTTCTCTATGTCCCTCTTTCACTCTCTCTTCCCCTCTCGCTCACACACTGCTTATATACACATTTGTTATGTAGGACAGCATATTTAGGACAAGTTTTATTGAGAGAAACTTTATGTTTTGTTTTTTACATATATTAGGCGTTCTGCATATTTTCCTATTAATACTTTTCCATTTGTTTGGAAGAATGACGTTCTCGAAATAAACATCCTCATCTCTCGGCTTCACGATACTATCTTCGGGCCGTGAATTATTTTTGTTCTGCGTAGTAACCTCTTTTATTGTTGGCAGGTGTGATATGTGGTAGCATTGAACGGGATTTGTATTTCAATCTATTAAATCTATTTGTCTATTGTTACTAAATCGTTTTTGTCACTTGCATCTGCTTTTTGTGGGTATATTTTGTCCTCTTCTTCTCCTATGTGTCAAGTTTCTATGGCTGATATTCTGTTTTTAGTGAAGAATCTTTTATTTAGAGTATGGATCCGTTATCAGCTTAAATCTATTTACCTAAGTTTTCGTTTCGTGTAGCTGAGTGTCATGCATTGCGATTGATCCGTGGTAATTCCAGGAGACTGTGTCGAAAACGTATGCCCAATGCAACAATTGGGATTATGAAGTTTATTGCGTTAGCATTTGCAAAGCAAACGATAAATTACACAGGTTATTTGATGCTTGTTTTAGTTATTCATATTTGCAGTACATTATGCTATGCTTCAGAAAAGGAACAGAAACTTAAAAGAAAAACCGAAAGAGTCCATTAACGGTAACATATCCTTCCATTCTGACACTAACAGAATAAATATTTGAAAGCTAAACGTCATGCTTCAAATTCTGCATGTTAGTTCAATATGCATCCTATTGGCCGTCTATATACGTGTGGTTGTTACATATGCCAAGGAAATTTTACATTCTGAAGATGCCGAGAATTCTTCATGATGAATATCGGAAATGTGTTGTTTCAAACGTAAAGCAAAAGACTTACGAAACTGAAAAACAATTTAAGATAGGAATCAGAATAATACTGTCATGTTTTCACACACACACACACACACACACACACACACACACACACACACACACACACACACACAC
>NC_068986.1:97992072-97993658 GCF_001194135.2 Octopus bimaculoides | reverse complement strand
CACACACACACACACACACACACAAACACACTCACAAACTCACACACACACACACACACACACACACACACACTTTTTATCTTTTACTGGTTTCATTCATCAGACTGCGACCTCGAATAATTTTATTGAAGTTAATTTTATTTTCAAGACTGGAACTTTTATCATCGGTATCTTTTGCCGAGCCGTTAAGTTACGTGTACGTAAACAAACCCACACCGGTTGTTAACAGTGGAGAGAGAAACATGCGGAAACAAAAACACACACGCATAGACAGACAAAAATAGTAGTTCCGGTCTGGTGACCTTACTCTTGAAAATAGGCCCCGTGATAGACCTGAGACCAAGGTGGATAATGATGAGCGGGAAACTGTAGTGGAAGCGGATACATCTCAAACTACGCGCGAGTTAGCAGCAATGTTTGTTGTTTCGATTCCACCTGTATTGGACCATCTGATACAAATTGGCAAGGTAAAGAAGCTGGATAAATGGATTCCAGACGAACTAAACGAGCATCAATTGACACGTCGTCTTGAAACTTGCAGTTCTTTGCTTTCACGGCATAAAACCGAAACATTTCTGCATCGTATTGTTATGCGTGATGAAAAATGGATTCTTTTCGACAACATCAAGCCTTCTGCACGGTGGTTGGATAGAGACGAAGTGGCAAAACATAATTCAAAAAAGAATATTCTCCCCAAAAAGTTAATAGTGTCTGTTTGGTGGTCCAGCGCTGGTGTCATCCACGTCAATTAGTAAGGATGTATACATTAACTAATTGGATGAAATGATCGGTCAATAGAGATTGGTCAATAGAGGCAAGCTAATTCTCTTGGAAGACAATGCTCGACCACATGTTGCACAAAGAACGCACCTCAAGTTACAGGATCTGAACTTGGAAGTACTCTGTCATCCACCATATCCATCATACGTTGCACCAACTGACTATCACATTTTCCAGGCATCAGACAACTTTTTGCAAGGAAAAACTTTAAATCTGAAGATGTAAAAACAGCCTTTCGTGATTTCATCACTTCTTGCTCTCCAGAATTTTTCGCTGCCAGCATAAATAAGCTACCGATAAAATGGCAAAATTGTCTGCATACTTTATGTGCATACTTTCATTAATGGCAATTGCTTTTGTTGCGATAAAGTAAAATGCACTTTCAGATCAAAATCAGGCATTTCATTCTTAATGACCTAATATCTACATACAAACACATAGAAATATCCACGCATACATAGAATTATGCAAACACGTACAAAAAATATTGTATGCACACGCGTATACATGCGTCAGTTTGCATATGCATATGTATAAATACGCATGTTTAAGAAAAGGATGAAGAAAAAGAGAAGAAAGAGAAGAAAAGGAAAAAAAAAGACAGGAGAGGTAGAAGAAAATTGGATGAAGAAAGTAAGGTGGGGGAGGAGAAAGAATTGGGAGCGGTGATGTAAGTAGGACAAAGGTAGGAAAGAAGGCAACAAGGGGAGAGTGGGTTTTTACGAACGCTGTTTTAATGGACCCGTATCAAATTGATCTTTGATACTGAGGAGTGGAGATAGAGAGAGATAGAGAAAATATATATA
>NC_068986.1:97985472-97987972 GCF_001194135.2 Octopus bimaculoides | reverse complement strand
TCTAAAATATACTCTCTTCATTTTCTACAAAGTTCTTCCATCTGTCTAGTAGTCTTGCAAGGCCCCTCTTCCAAAATCCATTTGTCCGTGACGAAAACTACTCCTCCACTACTGTTCTGACCTCGTCTACAGAATTCATATTGTTCCCGTCCAAATGATTTTGAAGAGTGCTAAATAAATGATAATCAGATGCGGCCTTGTCCAGCGAATATAGTGGATGGGACATCGTTTCGCTTTCAAACTGATCCAGCTTTTGGAATGTCATCTTCGCTGTATGTGGCTGAGCATTATCCTGATAGAAGAACACCTTGCGTTTTGAAACAAAAGATAGTCGCATTTCTTCTAATTCTGATGTCGATGAATGGTTGAATGACCAAATACAATATTCTCAGCTAGTTCTTCAATAGTTACGATGGATTTGTAGGACGTCCACGTCGAGCTCTACAGATCTTCCAGGATGAGGCTCGTCTTCTAAACTGTAGTTTACGGCTCGCAATTTCTGGAGTCACCGCTGACACTGTCTTACAGTTATTTTCCGATCCCCATATGCTGCATTAATTTTACCTTCATTGAACTCATAAAGCAAAATAGGCTCTTTTGTCACTTCCATTATAGCTTTTAAAATAAAACTGTTAAAATTGAACTGTACTCTTCAAAACTTGCACTAAGAATAAAGTCAAGGTAAAATTACTACCTGCTTTTATAACAAGTTGATGGCAAGGACTTTCCACAGTCCCTTGTACACAGGCACACACACATACACACATAAATATATATATATACACACACACGCACATTCAAACGCAAGCCTACACATTCACAGAAACTCACACACACGCATACACACACACAGGTACACACACATGTGTATGTGTGTGCGTGCGTGTGTGCGTGTGTCTTGTGTATGTATATATTTGAGACACTCCGCTCAGTTTTCAAAGAGGAAATTTTAAAACTAAAACAGGGCCACCGATGAAGATAGTGCAGCGCTTATGTAAGTCCCTGATGTCGGGTGGCAGAGACAAAGTGGGAGAATCTTAATTGCAAATGGAGACTCTCTGTCATAAAACCATGTTTACGTGAGCGACGTAATTGTACAGAACCTATAATTTTTGATTTACAGAAATTTCTAACTTTGAATTTCCTAATCTTGATGTTTAAACTGAAAGTAGGAGGTTTGCATCACTGATGATGATATAAAGAGTAGCTTCGTTGAAAACTAACATTGTTGTATTATTGGCACCCTGTCGCTTACGACGTCGAGGGTCCAAGTTGATCCGATCAACGGAACAGCCTGCTCGTGAAACTAACGTGCAAGTGGCTGAACACTCCGCAGACACGTGTATCTTTAACGTAATTCTCGGGGAAACTCAGCGTGACACAATGTGACAAGGCTGACCCTTTGAATTACAGGCACAACAGAGTGAGAGAAAGTTGTGGTGAAAGAGTACAGCAGGCTTCGCCACCATCCCTTGCTGAAGCCTTGTGGAGCTTTATGTGTTTTCCCGGTCTGGGAATCGAAACCACAATCCTATGACCGCGAGTCCGCTGCCCTAACAACTGGGCCATTGCGTCTCCATTTGAAAAGTAACATTACATCGAGCATAAATAGATGGCGCTTTGATTAATTTCTGTGTTCGAATCTCATCAACGTCAGTGTCATTTATCAATGATGTAAATTGTAGATATGGGCCGGCCACAGATTCTATTTCTGAGCACTCAACCGCACGGAAATAAAGAACAAATTTTGCTCAAATCTATAGCTGTCGTCAGACATTGAACTCGCTGATATACAACAAGACGCATCCACTAAGACTGTCTTTTAAACAAATGTATTATATATTTTAGGTTCCATTTGAGCTCGATTCCAACGCCCGGAAAGTACTCTAACTTATTTCTGGTTGGAATATGGAGAGGTTAGTCATTTAATAAAAAGTCTCAAATGACGGATTAAAAACAATATAGATTTTTACAAACTTCTTGGATTTCTGATATCGAATGCGATCGATGTGGAAATTGCATTTAATTTTCTCTTGTATACAAAAAATAAAATAAGTATCAGTAATGTAGTGGAACTTTGACCATACAATATTCT
This sequence comes from Octopus bimaculoides, assembly GCF_001194135.2. Taxonomy (NCBI): domain Eukaryota; kingdom Metazoa; phylum Mollusca; class Cephalopoda; order Octopoda; family Octopodidae; genus Octopus; species Octopus bimaculoides. The sequence goes on along the minus strand of NC_068986.1, from coordinate 97,985,877 downwards.
CTCTATTCTATACTTCTAACACAGAAAAATGCTTTTGTTGTACTCTAAATAAATCGATACTGTCATATATATTCATCTCACACAAACATCCATTCCAGAATGAGAATAGACAGGAGGAAGGAAAAAAAAAATAATAATCCATTTTCAATTGGAATAACAGAACAAAAATGTACAACTTCGCGCCACCGCCACCACCACCACCGCCGCCAACGACAACAACATCAACAGCAATAAGAAAAAATATATAAAATAGTAGAAAGCAAAAGTAAAGAATTTTGTAATAAATCTAACATTAAAGTGTATCTAATATTACAGTGTATATGTATATTAATAAAGCAGCCAGCAGGAAATGTAAATAAATTGTAGTTGTTGTACACACACATACAGATATCTATGTATGCATGT
>NC_068986.1:97982839-97985272 GCF_001194135.2 Octopus bimaculoides | reverse complement strand
TGTGTGTGTGTGTGTGTGTGTGTGTGTGTGTGTGTGTGTTTACAGATAAGTATATATTTATATATATACGTTTAAAATTTATATAAAATATAATATATATCCGTAGTATATAAAAAATAACAATCATAAAAATAATATTGATAACACTGGTCAATACGATTTTTTTTGCCAAGAAGCAAAACACTTCTTGTTTTCTTTTTAGCTAATTTGATAGTGCTGATTCCGAAAAGAACCTTAGTTTTTCATTATCAGCTACCGTTTTTGCTGTACTGAAATTACTCATGTTTGGAAAAATGATCAATTTACAATCTTGGCTGATAGGAAAATATTGTTAAAAACGCATGAATTTTCAGGTAGGCCGAGCAACTTATGTCAACCACCTGAAATAAACTATTCCTATAAGAAAAAGGTGTTTTGAGTCAAATCTTTTAAAATAGAAGTACATAATTTTTCCAATTTATTGCCAACATTGAAATTAACTGAAGAACTTTATCATTAATACGCTTTAGTAAACCTGATAATTAAGGTGACATAAAAAAAAAATGAAACCCTAAAATCTTCTGTTTGATATTCATAAATTTATCCCATTACTTTTATCCTTTCAATACAGAAGGAAACCAAGCACATTAAGAGCTTTTGTTTTCACAGTTGGAAAACAAAAAACATCCAACTAAAGACATCCCAATTGAATGCATCTATTCCATTGTACACGATGAACATCATAAAAGTGGTTTCACCATAACATCTGCCTCTAACGCGGGTTTACGAAGATACGAAGTAGAATTAGCGTAACGACTCTTCCCGTCTTTTGTTATTGGGACATTAGGAAAGATCAAATTTCCTTAATGTGAACACGCAAAGTGTAATGTAAATGCTCAACAAACTCCTGTTTTTTTTTGTGCAAAAGGCACAAAGGTAACATTCTATCGAAAGAGGAATGCCGAATTTGTACCATTCTTTAATGAGAACACAAATCTTGTTCATTGCAATAACGTTGAGAGCGTTCTTCTTCGACTAGACGTCCACAAATACAATCCTGGTAAATAGAGATTGTTCATTGATAGTTCAAAGCGTAGTTTGTAATTTGTTTTGCTCTATAATACCAACATGTATGCACCAATACCTATATGTCATTCAGCCAAACGGAAAGAAAAACATGATGCCACCAAACAGGTTAGGGAACATATTGACTACACCAAACATAAATTGGTGTTATGTGTCGATTTGAAAATGTTAGATTTCCTGCTAGGTCAACAAAGTGGCCACACGAAATTCCCATATCTTCTTTTGTGTGCGTATGTGGGACAGCAGAGCAAAAGAGGGGCACCAAAAAAGGAAAGATTGCCCACCCAGAAGTCAGAGGAAAGAACGTTATTTGTGCAGCACTATTTTCGAAAGAAAAAATCATCTTCCCTTCCTTGCATACCAAATTGGGATTAATGAAACAGTATATAAAATCACTCATCAATGAAAGTAAATGTTTTGAGTATATATGTAAATCGTTTCCAGGACTTAGCACCGAAAAGCTCAAAGTAGGAGTGTTTGATGGTTCGGATATCAGGAAACTCATTAAAGATGATGAATTTGTTAATACAATGAATTACGCGCTTGGGCATCGTATGTTGACTTGGTGAAAAGATTCTTAGGCAATCGCTGGACGGAAAACTACAACGAGTTGGTGGAAAGTCTGTTGAAAAGTCTACAGAACATAAGCGCTGATATGAGTATTAAGGTTCTTTTTTTTACATAGCCATCGAGATAAATGTCCGGATAATTGCGGCGATGTGAGTGATGAGCAAGGAGAACGATTCCATCAGGATAGCAAAACAATGGAAGAGCGTTGCCAGGGAAGGTGGAACAAACGAATGATGGCTGACTATTGGTAGAGTATCAAAAGGGACTTAAATAACATCGAACTTGACAGACAATAAAGAAAGAGAAAATTTTTACCATAGGTCTAATGTTCACGAAGGCTTTATTTCTGCTGTTATTTTATTTAATGATTTGATGAAAATACTTGCTAGTCTTGGTATATTCAATCGTGTTGTTTTTAATGACTTAGGGTGTGTGTGTATTATTATTATTATTATTATTATTATTATTATTATTATTATTATTATTATTATTATTATTATTATTATTATTATTATTATCATCATCATCATCATCATCATCATCATCATCATCATCATCATCAAGATTATCTTATGATATTTAGTTTGTATTATATTATAGTTATTTATTGTGGTTTTACTTATTAATTTTTCTATATATATATATATAATCTAGATAATCTACAAGAATAGATGCAAGCGCTAATTTATAAAGACATGTGACATACTAATAAAAATCTGTAGATGTATAACCATCCAGATATCTGAGTACCTTATTATTTTTTTAATATATATATATATATATATATATATATATATA
>NC_068986.1:97978167-97980325 GCF_001194135.2 Octopus bimaculoides | reverse complement strand
CACTTTATCGTGCAGTTACTGTTAATACTTCATTTAGAGAATTAACATTGCTTGTTTTCACTTTTCGATATCAGTGAAGAATTTCACTGGAAAAATATACATAAGGTTGCCAAGAATTTATATCTCTCATCGAAGGTCGGTAGCTATCGGACGCTGACGAAGGGAAATAACCCTGAAACCTGGGTCCGTTCGTGCTACGATCACGATGAGAGGGATAACTTCCCTTGGCAAAACAAACAGGACACAGTAGTATGTCGATAAGCCAGCTGGAGGAGATGTCCTCCTGGGGCTAAAGCAACAGTAACATCCACCCCTAGGGGTCAGCCACACTTAAGTGGCAATACACTTCACTTTATATATATATATATATATATATAACTACACTTTTGCTGACAAACTGATTGGATGCTGCAGCTCAATTATAGTTGAAGGCTATGAACACAACGTTTGTTTTCAATTACATATGCGTGTCTATGTGTGGATTTGTGTGTGTATATGTGCAGATATATGTGTGTACATATGTGTGCATGTGTAATATTTTCGTGCATAAGCTTGCAAAAAATAAATAAAGGAAAGGCGACTACGCTATATAGATTTATCAGACAATGCACCTTGAAAAATTGTCTATATTTTCTGACCACCACTCAGCTGGCAATTACGAAACATGGAAGTAGAAATTCAGAGTGCCATAATCATACAGCTAATATATATCACTATCATAAAGATCACACTAGTAGTAAGAGAATAATAGAGCAATATGATCTAGATTTATACAATAAGAAATGTTCAGTTTGATATATATTAGAGTTCATTTGAAGTGCATACAAATAGAAGGGGAATAAGATGTCACAAGGAGGGAAAACACATATCTAAAAAGACACACATAACCATATATATGTATATATATATATTTATATATATATATATATATATACATATACATATACATATATTTATATATGTATGTATGTATGTATGTATGTATGTATGTCAGTATTTTCTTAGGCATAGTGGTGCATATGCTTTGAAAAAGAGAGAATGGCTAGTAGAGTACAGAACGGAAGGAAAAATTAAATAAATGACAAATAAATAACAATTTATGTGTGTATGTGTTTGTAAAATATTTTCTTCAAAGTCACAACCAGTCTCACACATGCATACTTATACATACAGTCATACAAAGAGAGAGAAAGAGAAACACACACACAACACACACACGCATAGACACACATTCCTCTGTATACATATATGTGTGTCTGTGCGTGTGTGTGTGCATGTATGTATTTACATTTGCTTGTCAGAATTATCTTCAGATAAGGACACTTCAATTGTTTTCGCTACTATAATGAGTTTCTTAAAAAATAATAGCTTTATCATTACATTGTAATTCCCCATATGTAAACATAGTTCCTCCATGTATAAACATAGGTAAAAAAAATGACTTGAATGATCCAGCTGTAAACTTAAGCATGTCGGAACATCTGATAGCACAAGATCCATAACAGCAATTCGATTGCGGTAATAAAATTTCTAAATATTTGGGAAATTCTGCTAGTCATTTCATCTCCAGAAATATTACCATTAATAATACATTTTGCAATAGCATAAAGCCTGAAATTCTGTGAGAGGCAGCAAGTCAAGTGCTTCGAAGATAGAACTTGATTGATACTTATTTTATGGATCCCGACAACGATGAAAGGCAACGTCAACTTTGAGATTCAGAAAATAAAGCGTGAAAAAACGCCACTAAGCATTTTGTGTGGCGTACTAACGAAGATACCAGGTCGCTGCGCTATTACCTTTAATAAAAATAGTATCTTCACCAACTTATCGCATCACATGCATAATTGTTCCTTGACATTAATTGTCTAACGAATTTTATACTATACTAGCGGGATCCGTGAATATTTCACGAAATTAATCGTAAATTTATTTGTTTATTTCTGAAAACTTTATTCCCAAAAATTCTGAAACTGTAGCCTGTGTTGTGTCGGTATCAAAAAAATAGTCGCTCATCTGCTTATTATTGAAAAGTGAAGGGAATTGGAATACGATGATTACTTACTACACTTTATATATATATATATATGTGTGTGTGTGTGTGTGTGTGTGTGTATATACACATGTGTGTGTGTGTGTGCTTGTGTGCGTGTGTGTT
>NC_068986.1:97974129-97976629 GCF_001194135.2 Octopus bimaculoides | reverse complement strand
ATCTGCTTCGTATGAAGAAGCAATTGAAGCCGACTAACTGTTGGAGGTAGGGCAAGCTTTCATATGAAGACGGAAAATGCAGCATGAAGATGCTATGCACTCGATCATTTTAGTATTTATTTCGTTTCACCGTTTGCACAGAGGTCGCTTATTAAATTAAAAAATTAAAAAGCGACGAAATATTGTGCAATTCTCTGAGTAGAACCCCAAAATATCGCCATCTGTCTGTTAGAAATAACAAATAAATCTGCCGGAAGTTACACTCTGTAGTCATACAAAAGGAGTAACCGAATAATGCGGTCTTGTGGGCACTGTGTCTACGAAAACAAAGCGGGAGGTTTATAAATAATAGACCTGATGGCTCACAGCTTAGCGTCTGCGACAGGTTCGATCACCGATCTGCTCAATCAGAATTTATGTCACCAACAACAAAAATTATCTTTCCTTAACAATTGTTTCAACACGAACGGCTACTCGTGTTTTTGCTTAAGTGTTTCAAGGTACCATATAAATTTTTTGTTCTATTTATCTATTGTAATTGTATATGTCTTTTTTTTATTTTTGTAATGATGATCGAGAGAGAGAAAGAGGGGGAGAGAGAAAGAGAGGGAGAGAGAAAGAGAGGGAGAGAGAAAGAGAGGGAGAGAGAAAGAGAGGGAGAGAGAAAGAGAGGGAGAGAGAGTTTCGGCTAGATATCACGTTAAGATAGATAGGTTGGTAGACAGATAGATAGACAGGTAGAAAGTTGAGATAGATGGAAAAGTTTTATATCCCATTCCTGAGTGAATCGCAAGTCTATTATGATATAAATTTCGCTGTCAAACTGCTTTTAATGTTAACATATGTAAGGATCACTTAAGTAGACATAAACAAGAACTCAATGTTGCATATCACAATAATACCACATGATGTTCGAAATATCTTAAATGGGAAATAGCATCTGCAATGTTTAAGATGTTCTCCTTCCAATTACATTGTTCCGGGCTCGATCCACGGTTTAGAATCTTGCGTGGGTGATTTCTACTCTTTCATAATTTCGGGTTGATTAATGCTTTTTGAGTGGAGACTGGTACGTGATAGCCGCGTGGAAAACAGTCTATTTTCATTATTACTTTGCGTTTATTTTCCTTTTCATACCTGGCATAGTTAGGATGTGATTTAAGAGCAGGTCTCCACTTATCGCAGGTTCTTAACATCTAACACACAATAACCATGATTGTTGTGAATGCTGTTTATTCCTACTTTCTTTGACATGATTTTTACAGCTGCATGTCCTTCATGTCACCATGGGCTTAATGCACGTTACCGTGCCGCCGATACAAGAAGGTCGTCTCCGGTAAATCTAGACGTACTCCGCTACCCTATATAACTTCTGTTCTTTCTGGTATACGTGCGCGTGTTTGTATTCTATGCAAATGATCAGCAAGAAGTCAAGAATTCGTCCTTAAAATTAAAAAAAGAGCTAGTTATTACGTTCATGTTAGACATATATTTTCTTCACAAGCTTACCGTCAGAAATCCAGTGAGTCAATGACTGGCCCATTTGAAATCTGTAACAAAATTCATTTTTGTTTATAAAATCTAGTTGCTATAAGCTATTTATAAATAGTTGGAATTATAAGTTCAATATCAATTTATTTTATGATGTTTTTTTCATATTTTTATATTCGTTCCTTTAAACATCAAGATACAAATGGATATATTGCCAACTGAGAAATGATTTTAGAATGGGGAGTAACCTTGTAATGAATCAACGCTCATTGAATATGTTGTCAATGTTAATATAACATGAAACTATTTCTCAACTAAAACACTGGATGGTTCACAGTTTCAAAAATAAAATGGGTAGGAGCTAACATCAGTGAACTTTGGTTCATTGTTTAACCTACATTTCCATTACAGTTGTCAAGAACTTAACACTCAGTTAAATACATTTTGAGATCTGATGATTACTACGAACGTATGAAAGCGATAATTGAACTTAATGAACGTTAAAAAATATCTTTTCAATGTGCAACACACGTAGACATTGCAAAAGATTTTGTTTTGAATACAATAGAAAATGTGAAAACCAGACCATGTTGTAACTGTATTCAGCTGATATAAGTGTGTATGTGTATGTTCGTGTGTGTATGTATGTACGTGTGTGGATGTGTTCTTGTGTGCATGTGTGTAATTCTATAAATTCTCTCGTATTCTACAGACATTAACTAAAATATGCTCCGTCCCTCTGGTACTTTTTACAATATATCAGTATCAGAATATTTTTGTTAAATATCTGTAACCTTCTCATGAGTATATTGGTAGTGAAATGTCTTTTGCAAAAGTTCCCCCGTGTTTGTTCGTTGCTAAGCATTGCCAAACATTTTTATATGCGTCTATGTATTCATGTACGTATGTATGCATGTACCTATGTGTTAGTAAGTAAGTGTGAGCGTGTATTCGGAACAAGCAGGACGTTAAGAAAACAACTCCCATAAATTTAAGACCATATATATAT
>NC_068986.1:97970602-97973555 GCF_001194135.2 Octopus bimaculoides | reverse complement strand
CTTGCGTGCGTTTGTATGTATGTGTGCGTGCATGCGTGCGTGTGTGAGTGTGTACGTGTATGTGTGTGTATGTTTGCGTGTGCGTGTTTTTGAAATTTGAAGAAAGATTTTCTTCAACTGAAAATTATATTAAAAATTCTTTAAAAAACAGAACGACGCGGACCATTTGCGAGGATGTTTTCACATTATGCGTAGGCGCTTATGCAGTTTAGTGATTTTCAAATACATTTATTATGAAGGAAATTGCTTTTAGTTTCGCTGCTGACTATCATGAGTGTAGTTTCGGATTTGAAATTCTTACAAAGTATTCTTTTTTTGTCATTCATAGATGATCTCTTTGTTTGTTTGTTTGTTTTTTTTTGTGGGAAAAATCAGAAATATTTCGAACTTTCCATTTTCACAGATGTCAACATGCTCATTACAGCGAAAACAACCACTAAATATTGAAAAAAGAATTCTTAACGAAGACGAAATTCACTTCGGAAGTAGATAATACATAGCAGTTACCTTCGTTGTTTCACGTTTGAAATAATTGAATAGGGAACGACCAAAATATTGAAGAATATGAAGAAATTAAATATTAACGCATTTATGAATTGCAAAATAAACACATCTCATTTACTGCATCATATGCACGCAATGCAATGCGGATTATACCGGCTGAAAGGGATCAGATTTAATATATCAAGTTAGGGTACATAAACAACGAAGTAAAATGGATTTCTGAGAATTGAACCATTTCGTGAACATCTAAATAGTGCAAATATAAAATTCAAAATATTTCCATTTTTCAATATCATAATAAAATACGAAAGGTAAAGAAAGTATAGTTAATAAGAAGTCTAAAGCCGGAACTAAATCGGAAATAGTTCATACCAGTATCATTATGCACAATATAGCTGTCTTGGATACATGTCAATATTGATAATTATTCATATTTGCGCCTCGCTCGCATCTGTCATTTTCGATGTAGCAAACTCACCCACAAGGCTTTGATTGACTCGACGCTATCGTAGATGACATTTGTCCAAAGTACCACGAGTAGGTCTGCAACCAGAAGCAAAGTTTATTGCGACAGGGACACGCCTGAATATATATATATATATATATATATATATATGTAGCTTTCACATTTTTGCACATAGAAACTTCGAGAAGGGGTACGTCGTCTATTACATCGATCCCAGTACTAACCTGAAAGTTATTTTATCAACCCCATAAGAATGAAAGGCAGAGTTTGAACTCACATTTTGAACTCAGAAACTCAGAACATTTTGTTTGATCCTTAGGTAAGGACAAACTAAATGCAGACAATTGGTAAAGCTGTGACTGAAAATTAAATGGCCGCCGCCGTCCTTGCTTGCACAATGTTATTCGAAATAAAAGTGATTCATGTTTCGGTGGAAGATATGTGTCGTGGAGGGGGGTACAGAGGCTCCTTATTGGTTGCAGGAGCGGTTTGATATGAAGTGGAATGCCGGCTTTTTGTTGAATTTCGTTTCGTTAGTTAGCACAGAAGTTGAATCGCATTGAAGGAGGTACGAAGTACAAATAGAATACTACTTAATCAGTATCACTTAATATAACGGTGTACTGTTGATAACTACTGTATTGGTGTGGATATGTTATTTCATTTATTACTTATTTTATATTCTACCTGATAAAGATTGACATATTGATCTTTGGGAACAATGCATGCATTCGGCAAAATGGGTTGCTCAGTAGTCACCAAACCACCCTACAATACGTATCAAGCTCCCTCCGAACCATACCTGTTTGGTTCAATGAAAGACCGTCTTTGGGAACAACGATTTGATTATGTAAAGTTGGGGAAACTGGATGGAAAAGATTAAGTACAACTGTTCACACCAAACATTTTTAAAAGAGGACTCGCACAGTCATTTGCTTGTAATGGAGATGAAGCTGTGTACTCTCTTCGTATAGAGGAAGAGTTACTTTACCAGTTTCAATCACCTATGTAAACTACAGATAAAGCTATGCCGACGTTTGCATTATCTTCAGTAAACCCACGTATGTCCAAGTATATGGCTATCTATCTATCTATCTATCTATCTATCTATCTATCTATCTATCTATCTATCTATGTGTCTGTCTGTCTATCTGTCTGTCTTTCTGTCTATCTGCCTGTCTGTCTGTCTTTCTGTCTTTCTGTCTGTATGTCTGTCTATTAATTCTCAGTATGCTCTGCTACTTGAAACATGACTATCTAATCGTTGTGAGTAGATTTCGTAGACGGAAACTGAAAGAAGCCCACCGTATACGTATATATATGTGTGTATGTGTGTGTGCATGTGTGTGTGCGTGTGTGTGTGTGTGTGTGTGTGTGTGTGTGTGTGTGTGTGTGTGCGTGTGTGTGTGTGTGTGTGTGTTTGTGTGTGTTTTTCCCCCATCATAGCTTGACAACAGATGCCGGAGTGTTAACCTCCCTGTAACGGCTCCCATTTTATGTTGAGTGCTGATGACACTCAAGGTTCATTGGTATGAAGTGACTTCGAAACACCGCAGTGTTAACTCTAATTGTATCTCTCCTAAAACTACTCTGGCGAACTGATAAATCTAAAAAGAGCAAGAGGTCTTCTTTATAGAAATTAGTGCAGAAACTATTTACTGATGCGTGCTGATAGCTGACAAATAGACAATAATTTATGGTGTACGCACATAGCACAGAGAATGCAGCTTCGCTCCAGTATTGCTACGGTGGTTACTATTAAAATGCAAGCAGCTACAACAGCTCCCCATAAAGCATGTCATCCGGCGTTCTAATATTGCAACCAATCCACTACCTTTGATTTATAATATTTTATCGACCCAGAGTGTATGATTTCAAGAATATTTGAACTCAGAGCGCAAGTTTCTCAGCAAATACGCAAGACATCATAGCACGGGCTCTAATGAAATTGCCAATTTGCCTTATATATATATACATATATAT
>NC_068986.1:97961219-97969139 GCF_001194135.2 Octopus bimaculoides | reverse complement strand
ATATGTATATATACATATGTATATATACATGTGCGTTTATGCTTGATTATATGTGCATGTATGTACTTTACTATATGTACCTACATGCAGTAATTCCTGTTGTATACTAAGCGTAGGAGTTCAATATTTGTTTGATGGATATCCAATCTTTATCTTGTAATTTATATTTTTTGCTCTCTTTTATGAAATTACTGTCAATATTTATGTATTATCCCTTAAGGCTATACATACTGACGCTTGAATGTATTTGAAAATGATGTATGAAACTAACCAGTCTTGCATTCGTCTCTTTGATACTATGACGTTGAACATATTTTCTTTTATGCCTCTTTCTGCTATGCTTCCATATGTTGCTAAGAATAAATAAATAAATGAAACGCCTAAATCTATAATTGGTTTTTTGAACTGCATAAAGAAGTCATCTCTGTTTGCTCTCCGGCACAGGTTATTCAAATATAACCTATTGATTTCTTGCGAAGATGCAAGGTTTTTATGTTTATAGATGATAGTAAGAAATAAAAATCTGTGAATTTCATGCTTCTACACAATTTTGTAGGAATGTAATTTCAAAGCACTGACATGGTTACTAACGATAGACTTAGTTTAAATTTAAAACACCGGTTTCTTTCACTACGTCCAAAACAGCCATATTTTAAGTATGAAAAGCATGAATAACTTGTGTTCATGCACTTCACCAAATATTTATTATTAGCATTGTAGTGCAAATTAGAACCTTCCTGTCTACTAAGGCTTTCAGCACATGTATCATATATTGGATTTTACGATTCAACTATGCATTGTTATGTTAAAAACGATAGTAAACTATGGCGTTCATGTGTTACCACAGGTAAGAGTAATCCGATGTTAAACAGAAAAGCTCTATAACGCCTCCGACTATCTGCTAAACTATCTGTAGAACTTGTTTTTATATGCATTTATATGCATGCAAGTCTCTACACCACGACGTTTTATCAAAAAGAAATATCGTCAACTGGGGATAATACGACTAAATACCACTTTCGTCGGAGTTGTTGATGTCAGCCCACAAAAAGACAGCATAGATACCACAAGGTATTTTGAGTCCACCAACTTGGAGATTTTTCAAGCTACTCAGATGGATACAAGTTGGAATTTACTTGGACAGTCTTTGAATTCAGAGCGCTGACGCATTCCATCCACTGCTCTAATGACTCTGCCAATTGTTGCAATAAAGGTGTATTACTAACTATAGATTTAATCTACTATGTGCTCCTACACGTCATTAACCACATATTTGAAATATTTCATCGAAAGATAGGCACAACACCAGAGAGTCTACTGTTACAGAAAATTTTATAAATCTCCCTAAGGTAAAAGGCGAAGTGAACCTCGTTGGTATTTGAACACCCAATATATCATACAACTTAATTTAGGTGGATATTTTGTTCGCTTTACAGTCGATATTTTCTACAACCAACAGATTATCTGTACTTAGCGTGCTGTTATTGGACACGAAATATGTAATACCATATCCGACATTATGTAGATAAACGTGTTCGTCTTAGAAACACAATTCAGAGTTTCAAATGGATTCCACCTAAATAACAGTACACCAATACCTTGCTTACAAAGATTGTCTCGTTTTGCATTTAGTAAATACCCATGTAGAAACGGACATAAATGGTGCATGACATCAATTCTCTTTTCCACTCTTATAGGTATGAAAAACTTACACTGACATAGACATAGATAAACACACACACACACACGCACACATATACACACACATAAACACACACTCACACATGCAAACACATAAACACACACACGCATACACGTAAGCATCAACACATCTGCGCGCGTACACACACACGCTTACACGCACAAACACACACCACACACATATTGCTCATAGCTATTTCATTTCATTTACTTCAATAATTGTTTTAGGGAAATTCATGCAACAATGCAACGCAATCCCATCTTCTCGAAGCAGTAACCTGAATTCATCTTCTCGACCTCTCTTCCACTAAACCGATACAGAGCTAAACTTCTTATAGATTTGATTTCGAATTGATAGAATCGGAAATAAAACGATTTGGAAATGTTCACCAGGCCCAGTTTGAAATCTATCCAATGGATAATTCAAATATACAAATACATTGTATACATTAGTATATAATCATTCTTTCACACCTCTCTAACCTCTGGTTTACATTCCTCTTTTCTTTGTTTTCTGTCTTTTCTATCCTGACCAATGTTGCTTTTCTTAGTACCTCCACCGAGAGACCCCGACTCACTCATCTTTCCTCTTCAATGTTTTTTGTTTTATATATATATATATATATATATTTAGCATTTCCGGCCTTCACACATTGTTCCCTGTTCTGAATGCCACCCACTGAAATACCTTATTATTTATCCCACAATCTTTTTGTCGAATTTCACTTGTGTGAAAGAACGCAAATGTTTCCGAACTTATAGGCAATAATGAAATGCTTATAACGTATTTTCATTAATTTTGTTAGGTGTCAATCTGGTCGCAAGCCGACGTAGATACTCTCTTGCACCTCTCAGACGTGATTCAGTGTAACATCCGCAATGTGATATTTGGGTGCTTGGCTGGTATTTATTATTGTTGAGTTGATTAAAGCAAAGTGCAACGGTGTGCATTGTACAAGGCTACCAGATACATCTGTTAGAGGAATCCTTGACCGAACACCGTAACCACTAGCCATGCGTACAGTGCACACATAAAAATAAACACTATTTCTGCAAGATCATAACTTTACGCCGCCAGGCGTTGCTGCATAATTAAAATATTCGCTTCGCAACCTTTTAGTTCAAAGTTCCATTCCATTGCGCTGTACGTTGAAACAGTTGTTTTTTTACAATAACGTCACCAATCCATGGACAAAAACTGCGCGGAAACACTTTATATATGTATATCGGTGAAAGATTTATATATCAACGAGGAACAAGACACCACTGTTTTGTTTCATTTTTTGTTTATTTTAAGAAGTCTTTTACCCTGAATTTAGTAAGTTATTACCTCGACGAATCGACGCCAGAAATGCAATGAACCAACGTTTGGCACATTCATAACCTGTAACCACCAACGCCGTTGATAAGAAAAATAGGATGTAAAAATATAACTATATAGATAATTCTGAAGTATGTGCCAGCTCTAAATTATATGCCAGCCATCTTTCCTCTTCTTGTTATGAAATAAGGACACTTCACTAAGACGAATCAGTTTTTTGTTTATAATTCTACAAAATGATAGTTTGCTCTCGCATAATTTTCAACTAACATCTGTTGGCTTTTGTCGATAAATATAATGTGGTAGACATAAACTGGTGCCATGATTCCTTCCTTACTTCCTTGCTTCCTTCCACGTTAAGGTTTTCCCTCTCTTCTCGTCTACTCCATCTTAATATCACAACTACTCAGAGAGGTCTTCATTCATTATGACCTAAGATTTAAAAAATCATATATTCAATAGGTTTCTACTGTAGTGGAATGTTTTTGAACCGACGAAAAATAACCATGATGGTGATGATGGTTGTAGCAGTGGTTGTGGTTGTAGTGAAGGTGCTGATGGGAGTAGATAAGAGTCATGATCATGATGGTCAAGCGATTGTGATTTTGATGGCTATAATAAATGCTGTTTACGATACACATGATAATTATAGCGGTAAACACTGGTGAAGCACTTGCACTAGTATTAATTCAGTAATCGGCGTCACTGTGGTTTTGATTCTGAGCGGGATGTAGCTGTATTGATGAAATTGGTGAACTGTTATATCTGGCGGGTAGATGACATTCTCTATGTTGTTTTTGTTGTTACATGTTTGATTTATGATGATGTTGATGACGGTAATGGGAATGATGGGAGGTTTTTGACTTGCTGGTAGTTGTTGTTGTTGGCACTCCGTCGCTTACGACGTCGAGGATTCCAGTTGATCCGATCAACGGAACAGCCTGCTCTTGAAATTAACGTGCAAGTGACTAAGAACTCCACACACACGTGTACCCTTAACGTAGTTCTCGGGGATATTCAGCGTGACACAGAGTGTGACAAGGTCGATCCTTTGAATTACAGGCACAACAGAAACAGGAAGTAAGAGTGAGAGAAAGTTGTGGTTGAAGAGTACAACAGGGTTCGCTGGAGCCTCGTGGAGCTTTAGGTGTTTTCACTCAGTAAACACTCACAACGCCCGGTCTGGGAATCGAAACCGCGATCCTATGACCGCGAGTGCGCTGCCCCAACGACTGGGTCATTGCGCCTCCACAGTTGCTGGTAGTAGTGATTATGGAAAAAGTGATGATGAAGGTGATGTGACGATCATGATTATGGTTGTGATTGTGGTGTTTTTCAAGTATTTTTCATTAAGCATATGTCAATGTATACTTAGTGTAGTTTTAATGCTGATTTCAAACATACAATTAGTTTTTTGACATCGCATACAGTTTTCAAGATGAGAAAGCTTTTTTGTGTTTTAGCTCATGCATCATATAGAAATTCCAGTTAACGACGTGTATTTTATTTATGTCATGGAAACATACCTTTAAAATAAACTACTTTACTCATTGCTGCATAGTTCAGATGCAATATTTAATTATCTTAAATTAACCAATCAAGTTTGTCTGATGAAATAGGTGTTTCAACGTCGCAAATTGCCTGTCATAATTGGTCTGATGAAATATTTCATCATCTTAAATTCAATATAAGTATAATTGTTTATGTCTGTTTCCGTATTTGTGTTACAGTGTTAACAAAGTCAAGACTAGGTAGAAATCTTCCCGATGTGTTCTGTTATGACTGTGGACATATTTCGAAAGTTCAAATACGTACAATACCACCAGAGATCAAGATGTATAAGCTATACTTTGTCTCTCCTTTTGGAGATCAGGAAAGTTATGAGCACCACATTTCATCTCCTCAGCTTTCTCAAATGGCTTACGTGACTGGTCCAATAACAAGATATCCATGCCTTTTGGCATTCTAATGACATGGAGGGAGACGAAAGACCATTTTAATGACTGTTATTTATGCAAAGTAAATGTCACAGGATTTTCTATGAAGAACAAAACACAAAATTGCGTTTCCCCACTTGGATTCCGCAATGAGACTTGTGCCTCACAATGGAAGTCTGCCAATTCCAGGTCCACCAGATGACAGTATTGAAACATCAGATGATGACTGTGACTGTCACGATAGTACTTCTGTAGAAGATTATGTGGCTGAAATGAATGATCTTTCCAGAGACCTATTCATCTCAAAAGATAATGCAGAACTGTTGGCATCAAGACTGAAAGAGAAGTATCTGTCAGGGCACGGTGTTTCTTATAACTTATTTTTAGCAGAGAAATGTGGTTCTACAAACGTGTTTTTCTGTTGAAGGCCCGCCTTGCTTTTGCAATAAAATAGATGGACTTTTGGAATGTTTATCACAAAATCATGACCCTGCAAAGTGGCTTCTGTTTATTGACTCTTCAAAACGAAGTTTAAAAGCTGTACTTCTCTATAATGGTAATGTAAAGCCCTCCATTCTTATTGCACAATCTGTTCATCTTCAGGATTCATATGAGAATATTGAACTTTTACTTCATGCAATTTCCTATGAAAGATACTCATGGAAAATATGTAGAGATTTAAAAGTCGTTGGAATGTTAATGGGAATGCACTCAGGTTTCACAAAATACTGTTGTTTCTTGTGTCTGTGAGATAATCGGGCCACTGACAGATATTATTCGGAATCAAATTGGCAGACAAGAACATCATACCAGCCAGGACTGTCTATCGTCAAGAATACACTTTTTGTAGTTCCTATTGCCTCCTTTGCAAATAAAGTTTGCATTGTAAAGACACTAGGGAATGAAATACCAGTGGGTTTGAGTATATTGTAGAAACGCTTACGAAAATCACTCAGGCGAAGTTGAAAGAAGGTACATTTGTCAGATCCCAAATTAGAGAAGTACTCAAGGATGTCAACTTCAAGATAACATTGGATGAACTGGAACTGCCTGTGAGAATTCTGTGAGAATTTCTTGAGCAGCAAGAAGGCAATAGACTACAAGGATCTTCTGAAATTTTACTCTGCAATGGATGTCGCATGTCACTGAAAGTTCACTTCTTGGACTCCAATCTAAATTGCTTCCCAGATAACCTTGGAGTAATGTCTGATGAACATGGTGAAAGATTTCACCAGGACATTAATACTATGAAGAATAGCTACCAAGGCTTCTGGAATGACAGTTTCATGGTTGACTACTTCTGGCCATTTTACCGTGATCAACCAAATGAGGAACACTGCAGGAAATCCAAATCCCAATGTTTCTGTATTCTTCTAACTTTGTTTTATCTGACCTATTTTTCGTGTACTCATTGTAGAATGATAGTAATGATCTTTAACTCAATAAACTCATTTACTTTCTAAAAATATAGCCTTATTTATTACGTTAATGATTTTATATGTAAAAATATGTAAATATTTCCATGTATCTACTGAAAATCTGATACGTGCTGCATACATATTGAGTGAAAATTTGAAATCAGCATGAAAAATTAGTCTGAAAAGTTCGTTTGCATTCATAATGGTTATAATACATTTAATTTGTTGACCAGTGTAATTGTTGATTATGAGTTGGATGATAATGGTGGTGGAAGTACGTGACGGGGTGGTGGTGTTGCGCATTACTGTACTAATTGTCATCACAATAGTAGGGATTCTGAAAGGGTTGTAGCTACAAGGAGTTGTAGTGATGTTAGTGGTGAGGATTTAATCTAAAGGACGAGAACATTCCCTGTATTGTTGTTGTTGATGATGATAATGATGATGAAGATGATGATGATGATGAAGATGATGATGATGGTGAAGATGATGATGATGACAACGACAACGACGACGATAATGACGATGATGATGGGGAGGAGGAGGAGGAAGAGGGTGACGGATATGATGACAGTAAATAAATGACTGATGTGGCTGTCGGTCGAAAGCGACAACGATAATGGAAGTCTCCGCTAGGAAAATGATGACTACGACGCTACGACCGCTACTACCACAATGGTGTATTTATACCACAGCTTCAAGAGCGGTGCCAGTTTACTTGGTCAACTTCACAAAACAGAAAATAGCATTCTTATTGTAGTATATTCTTCTTCTTCTTCTTCTTCTTCTTCTTCTTCTTCTTCTTCTTCTTCTTCTTCTTCTTCTTCTTCTTCTTCTTCTTCTTCTTCTTCTTCTTCTCCTTCTTCTTCTTCTTCTTCTTCTTCTTCTTCTTCTTCTTCTTCTTCTTCTTCTTCTTCTTCTTCTTCTTCTTCTTCTTCTTCTTCTTCTTCTTTTTTTTCTTCTTCTTCTCTACGAAATAACTACTTTTTCCATATGGCTACTTTATTTTTTCTTACTTTCTTATTCTTTAGGTTTTAATACGAAGTGCACCAATGTTGCCAAAGAGATATTGGCAGAACTTTTCATATGTTTCGGATAATAAAATTACTTGCTACAACTTGCCTTTATCAAGTAAAAACTAAAATGGTTTGTTTGAGATAATTAAAACAAAAAATACCTACTGTTATTGCGGTCACAGATCAAGGCACGTTTTCATGTTTCCTTTGTCTTTTAATTCGTTGTATATTTTTTAAATATACAAGGAATTAAAGAATATCTTTGCTTGATAAGTAATATGTGCTAGTAAATTAGGCATCTATGAATTATATCCTGCAATGGATGTTTCACAGAATTTACACTTTGCTTCAATATAACGGTCTTAACTCCGATCACATCTTATTGTTACCTATATATGTGTGCATGTGTGTGCGTGCGTGTGTGTGTGTGTGTATGTTCATGTGTGTTCATGTGTGTGTGTGTGTGTGCGTGTATGTGTGTGTGTGTACGTGTGTGTGTGTGTGTGTGTTTGTAATAACCTGAATTT
>NC_068986.1:97957580-97961209 GCF_001194135.2 Octopus bimaculoides | reverse complement strand
AATAACCTGAATTTAAGTCGAAAATAAAATGTGACTAGGTGCAGTATTTGCGAATTATTAACAATGTTGCTTCGCAACCTCGTGATCTCTTGTTTCAACCCACTTCGCGGTGTCTTGGATACATATCATATTCTATAGCCTTGGGGTAACCTATACCTTGTGAGTATTGTAAAATACTGTAAATAGTTCTTTTTAGCATTGTCATTACTGCCGAATGAATGTGGCTAACTTCGCATTATTGTTTCATTCTAGGTAACATCATACGTGTGTTAAACCAGCACGAAATCCAAGAGATGGGAATTGACAGACTTGTTTGATTTGACTTATCACTAACAAAACTGCACAAAAACATCAACTATAGAGATCTAAGTAAAGAATTAAAATTCCATACTTGTATATGAGAAGCGTAGGTTCTATAAATTTTTGTTAAAAATTCCAAGAGCATGTAAGAACGCATACCCTAAAATCTGAAACGTTATTTGTATGGGACAAGCAGAGGTGCTATATATATATATACAAGTGATATGTGATGGCACTGTAGGTATAGGGGAGAACTAGAGTGTCTATGAATTCATGTAATAAGTCCTGGATCTATAAATGTCGAATTACTTTGTGAAATGTCTTGATGAGGAATTCTCTGGGCCATAATATGTCAACTATCGTGTGACCCTAACATTCCGTTTCTACATTAAAATTTTCCTACCCAACATCAGCATTTTTGATTGTTTCTGCCTGTAACATCCACTGGTTCTAGGACCCAGAAAGAGCATTGTTCCCTCGTCCCTCATCATTCGCACCCAATCATTATCCATACGTTGATTATGCACTGAATATATGATCCTGGAACTACAGTACATCTTCCAATGGGACTATGCTAAGTTTCTCTCAATTGCTCAGATACAATCAGAACACATTAAAAATGAAAGACTTTGCACATACCCTGAAGATGAGTAGTACGTAGCTTGAACCTAGTGTTGAAACAGATGACAGGGTTCACTACTACTGAAGAATTTTCTTGACAGATGAGCATTTCATGATAGCAAATGACGCATCACGCAAACAACTGGGTGCTGTGTCATCAAATCACCCAGACCAAAGAATTACAAGCTCTCCACAAAGCTCTGGTGACGCTCACGCTAGGATTCTGGAGCCATATGTTGGCCAAAGTCTGTTGCACCACAAAGAGCTACCCTTCATGATTTCCAAATCTCTACTTACTTTTCTGACCGTAACTACATCGTCCTCTGTTCCTCCTACCCGGTTTATCTCGATTCATTTCCACTCAGGCAATACTGACACATGCATCTCTCATTCTCTCGGCATCTATACTATTTCACCGTTGACCCTGCACTTTCTGTTATGTCTTGCTATTTTCTCATGCACGTCTAAGAATGTTCTCCCTCAGCAGATTTTCTAGTTGACACCTGAAACGATTGAAGTAGAAGATTAACAGTGTCGATCTTACCAGTGTTGAATAGGTCTGTATTTATCATGAGTACAACACTTTCATCCTGGCCAAACCAATTAAAACTAATGTGGTAAACACAGATCATGCATAAGCATATGTTAATTCAAGGATTTATAGTTGAATACGACAAGCAAGGAACCTATAGATGCATTTGGCAATATCCGACTCCATTGGTGTATGTGACATGGTGTTGCATATATATTTTGCTTCACTATAAGCGTATGGGATACTTTTAAAGGAATGCATCTCAAATAAACGATAACTTGGAAAAATATGTAGGGAAGAAATTAATCAACAATTATTTACAACCTTATAACAGCTTGATTTTTGCACTTAGAGGGATTATTAGCGCATATGAGACAAAGTCTCGGACAATAGTGGTTTCAATTTAAGATACAGTCTATTTCCTTTAGCTTATGTAGCGTAAACCATAGCACAAGTCATATACGTCTCATTGTCCGATTCCTCCTCTGCATATTTTCAATGTTCAAATCCATGAAATCCACAACAAGCGTTTCATATCATCTAACACATATATTTCTTATACCAAATCAAAATAACCTCACTCCTACTTCTGTGTATGCTTCTCAAGTGCTTACGACATTGTGAAAGACATAAAATTCTAATGTGGATTGAAAGAATGAGAGAAATTCGCAATGAAAATACATTAATAATACGATCGCTAATGGTTTCAAATTCGAAATTCAGGCAAGCTTTTACGTAAAGAAAATACATTAGCCGTCACTTCCAAACAAAAATGACATGGTAGTATGTACCGTGTGCTTGCTAATAGATTTAGATGGCAAGCAGAGACAGATATTTCTCGACATTCCTGCCATTTCACCTAGTGGAATATAAAGGTTGTCAGGTAATGGTGGAAGGAAGTTAATGGACCAGCATAAGGTCTGTGCTCATTTTCAACTGAGCAAACTGCAGCATCGTAGAAAGTACCTTATTGAAAGCGAAAACGTGCTGCTCGCTCCAAGAATGAAACATATGTCCTTACAGCAATGGACTCAATATCAAAAAAACATTATTAATTCGTAGCTCTGACGTTGAGAAAAGACAGGTCACGTTGAAAACATATCTTACAGAGGCAGAAAAGAAAAAGAACTCTTGAGGAAGCATGTTACAGATAATAATATAAAACACACACACGCACATAAAAACACACACACGCACAAACACACACACACACGCACATACACATACATACACACACACACACCCATGTAAACAAGTATAGTATTTATTCAGATCGATTATGTTTTGATAACAGCGTTTAGGGTATTTTAATGTTTTTTTCCCCTATTGATTCTCAGCTCTTGCAGGTGAGAAGACAAATTTCAAATATTAATTAGCAGCAAATTGTGAAATTAATTTTCAAAATGTGAGGGGAAATTTAAGAAAGGTAATAAGCCGGGTAGAATAGCTTCATTCAAATAGAATACATAGTTTGAGAGGCGTTGAAGTGGCATATTTAAAAGCCGAACGTCATTATTTAGACAAATGCTTTCATGTTTCACATTACTGAATTGAGAGTAGTCGTAGAGAGAGTTTAACGTGATTCATGTCATGCTATGAAAATTAAAGACACTTGGAAGTGGAATAACGGCAGCCATGACAAAGAGAAAAGATGATTCAGCATTTTGCCACTGACAAAGCGATGTGTCAATGACCATGACAACATCATAATGAGCAGGTGTTGGTGGTGTTGCTGTATTGTTAAAAAGGTTTGTTCGCTTCTCCATTACGATATCACTCTGTGCATGATATTAGGCAAGTGTCTTCTACCAAAACATCGACCTCCCCAACGCGCTGTGGGTGAAATATGCTCCACGGAACGTATGTAGACTCCACTTATATACGCACGCATGCACAGACACACACACACACATACACACATCTATAAGTTAGAGGTGCATCTGTATTGTAAGAAGTTTGCTTCACAAACACATGGTTCCGGGTTCAATCCCACTGCGTGGCACCCTGGGTAGCGAACTCCTCCTACTAAAGTCTCGGACTGACTAAAACCTTGTGAATTTGGTTCACAGAAACTCAATAAAGCTCATCGTCTGTATCTATCTATCTATCCATCTATCTATCTATCTATCTATCTATCTGTGTTGTGTATATATATATATATATATATATATATATA
>NC_068986.1:97954396-97956652 GCF_001194135.2 Octopus bimaculoides | reverse complement strand
ATATGTAAGTATACTGTTTATATACATATATTTGTATTTATGTACTTGAGTATATTCCACCGATGAAGGCAAAGCATTATTTATGCAAAGCCAGAAATCCAGATCTGGAATTATCTTCTTATTTTTACTGGTTTATTTTGTCTTCGTCTCCGCTCCTTATGCTATGTGGACATTTATTGTGGTTTTAGAGTCAGGATTTGACTGCTATTTTTCAGCGTGGCGGTATCTCTTAGATACCCTGTATTATAATTTTAAATAATTATTACCTTTGATGGTTTTTATTCCCATGCTGGCCACTTGATAAGATCAATATTTTAAATATCGATCTTATCCTTATTTATATAAATTAGTTTTGTCAGTGTATTTACTGCGCTGATACTCTGTCCATATCGCACGAGGAGTTTTTAGGCGGGCTAGTTAAGCTAGTTGTGTACATACATGCATATATATGTGTGTATACGTCCGTATATGTAAGTATACTGTTTATATACATATATTTGTATTTACGTACTTGAGTATATTCCACCGATGAAGGCAAATCATTATTTATCCAAAGCCAGAAATCCAGGATCTGGAATTATCTTGTTATTTTTACTGGTTTATTTTGTCTTCGTCTTCGCTCCTTATGCTATGTGGACATTTATTGTGGTTTTAGAGTCAAGATTTGACTGCTATTTTTCAGCGTGGCGGTATCTCTTAGATACCCTGTATTATAATTTATATATATATATATATATATGTATGTATGTGTTATTTCTTTACTACTCACAAGGGGCTACACACAGAGGGGACAAACAAGGACAGACAAACGGATTAAGTCGATTACATCGACCCCAGTGCATAATTGGTACTTATTTAATCGACCCCGAAAGGATGACAGGCAAAGACGACCTCGGCGGAATTTGAACTCAGAACGTAGAGGCAGACGAAATACCGCTATGTGTGTGCGTGTGTGTGTGTGGCGCAAATATTCAGGAATGAATATTTATATAGATATTTTATTGCTATTATTATCAAGGGCAATATAAATAATTAATAATTACAACAATAATATCATGAATGGTGGCAGACCTAAATTAGCATTATATAGTCATATATATAAATATTCACACATGAATATTTGCTCCATATTGAAGCTTTTCGCAGTGAGGCTGCTCTGATTTGGCACAAGACAGTGCAGATTGCCAGCAGATTTCAACGTAAAGGGATGGGAAGATTTTTCAAATGGTTGACATGTGCTGATGAAGGTAAGATTAATGTCAAACCAGAAATCAGCCCACATGTAAACTAATACCAACAAATATATAGCATTCTGCTATATGGGTATGTGGAAGATATTTTTCGATCTGTTTGCTCGAATGATTTTGTTTCCTCTTGATATTTTCAGTGTTATTATTGGTGGTTTAATGAGGTTTGTAACACTTACGTCTAGCAGGCAGGCACATTCGTGTGCCCTTATCTTATGGATTTTATATATGTCTATATATATATATATCATATATATCGTGAAATATATTTGCCACTTAAATGTGGCTAACCCTTAAGGGTGAATGCTACTGTAGCTTGTAGCCCCAGGAGGACACTTTCTCCAGCTGGCTATTGACACACGTTCTGTGCCCTATCTGTATTTGCAAAGGGTAGCCATCCTTCCCATCTCCAACCTGACATTGCAAGAGCAGAGAAAGTGTGGCAATAGCCAGCTGGAGGAGGTGTCCTCCTGGGGCTACAACCTACAGTAGCATTCACCCTTAAGGGTTAGCCACATTCAAGTGGCAAATATACTTCAGAATGTCGTGCAGTTACTGCTTATACCTCGCTCAGACATTTATTATATATATATATATATATACACACACACAAACGTACCTACATATATGAATATATGTAATATATATGGGTGCGGCAGAAGTATCGTTCTTGTTGCATTTAATAACTCCTATAGTATATAAATGTTTCTTAAGTAACTTTTATTGAACACAAATTTATTGCATTACTTAAAGAAACGAATAATAAAATAATAAAAGTAAATCGTAGAACTTTTAGGAAATTAAATATAACTCAATTAGAAATTAGAAAAGTCAAATACAAAAGGGAGTTACGTCTGGCGCAGGCTATATATAAATATAGATAGATAGATAGATAGATAGATAGATAGATAGATAGATAGATACATTTCTTTTATTAGCCACACAGGGCTCAACGAAGATGGGACAAATACAATGTAGAGCTTTTCTTTTTGGGAGGGGGAAGGAAGGA
>NC_068986.1:97946681-97951422 GCF_001194135.2 Octopus bimaculoides | reverse complement strand
AAAGGTGGTGCGTATACTGATATGAGTCGAAAAGCACACCCATCGCTGCCATCGACATCCAGAACAACCAATCTACCCTCCGGGTCTATGAATACTGTCTTTACTTCGAGATCCAGACTCTTGCGAAAGAGTACCGCCGTGCCACTACCGCCCATTCTCGGCAGACAGGGAGAAAAATAAATGTTAAACTGTCTGCCAAACATGGACGATAGGGCCCGCGGATCATGGAGATAGATAGATAGATAGATAGATAGATAGACAGATAGATAGATAGATAGATTCAGATAGATAGATAGATAGATAGATAGATAGATAGATAGAATATGGTACTTAAGTTGAGGCATCAGAATTTAGTACGGTTATTATCCATACAATTTCAAAATAAGTTGATTAAAATTAAAATAAGCACCAAGGATATCCAGAGGTAATGCAGTACGATCGTTCTACGCAACTTAGTTTAATTGAACATATCAACCATTACATAAATTTAAATGCAGAGCAATCCTCAGCTGCACAACGGCATAGGATTTAATTAAATGAAAACAGATGGACACATTAATATAATTTTACTTAATATCTCCAAGAATTTAAGAAGATAGACAAAGAACATGCTACCTTCACTTCAGCTTATATACATACACACACACACACACACACACACACACACACACACACACACACACACACACACACACACACACACACACACACACACACACACACACACACACACACACACACACACACACACACACACACACATATATATATATATATTTATACGCGCCCAGTGGGTACGTACGTGCTTGTGTCAGTGCTCCCCGACCCAATTGTTTGACAGCCCATGTTGGGGTGTTTACGTCACCTGGACTTAAGTAATATAAGCAATGGGGTCGATTCATTCCAGTAAAAATGTTCAGTTCGGTGTTCTAGTATTGCAGTTATGTAATGGCTGAAACAAATAAAAGATAAAAAAGATATACACATTATATATCCAGTCATCAGCCTGCGGTCTTCTTGGGGCCGAATATTGAATATTGCGGTGGATCAAATCGATACCAATATCAGTATCTACTATAAATGGGTTTTTATAATTTTTCCAGCACGTTTTACCAAAACTAAGGTATAGGGGTGTAAACATACCAATGCAGGCAAGCAAAGAAGTATATGTATATGTGTACCTTTTTGTGTGTTTATGTGTATGTGTATGTGGTTTGGGGGCATGTATAAATGTGTTTCTGTGTGCACGTATACATACATGCACATGTGCATAAGTGCAACTATGCAAGCTGTATCCATTGGTGAGAAATTGCCAATAAATCAACACGCCAGAAACAAAATGAAAATAAAGTAAAATTAAAGGAAAGGGAAAAACCTTGCGTATTACTTTTTCTCATCTTGAATTGGGAAATACGTCCTTATTGTAGTCACCATCGAATAAAAAAAGAACAAATGTTTGGCTTGCAGGAAACGTTTCTCATCCAAACCATTGTTCACTAATGTGTGATATAACAAAACAAACCATTCAGTCAATCTGGGCAGTTTATTACATTATACATTGACTCCAAATATTTGGGATAAGTTGGGCAGTTTCACTGCTTTTCGCCTCAACAGGTCTATAAATGTGTGCTACGAATTTTTATGAGGCTAAACTGAATTCCACCAAGAAACGTAAGTAATATTAGGTCTTGTACACTATGAAGGTCGATATCCGTTTGTTATTTCTACATTATCGTTGAAATTGGGAATCGTAGCCTAATGCATTGGAGAGGTCTACAGTATTCAATGACACGACAAAAGATCAGAAGCTAGCGTTATCTATAAGCTGTAAGTGTAGCAGCTAAATATTGTTGCTTCATATGGCATGACAATCCAGTTATTTTGTGTTTGATTAAAGCTGTTAATTCATATCATTGTGGCTTTTGATGGCGTTGTCGTTTAGTCCCATGTCGTTCCTAGTGACTTTATTTTCAAATGTTATTACGTTGTTCAAGCGTTACAAACATCCATAGAATCAAATATATACTAAATACATATCACTGCTAAATACATTGGTCATACAACTGATTCGATCCATTCGCTAAAACTTGAAACTTGTAATTATACGGTTTGAGAACCAGTTTTGATGAAACTCCGAAAGCATAATATTTTACCGTGATTCATGCATCGACTTATTTATCACTTGTGATAGACAATCTAATGACTCACGGAACCCCGCGTATCAAAAACATATATGTTTTAAATATACATATATATGAATATTTATTCTATCTTATAATAAAACAGTTTTATATGAAACTGAAGGATTACTTAATGCATTTGTTAGAATAAAAGTGTGTTATTCTTTGATATAAATAGTATTGACAGACTTCGTAGTTTCAACCAGTGAAGGCAACATCGGGTGGTAATTCACTTTAGTTCATCTTAGCTTTATAGAGCCTCTATTAAGATAAAGGTTTTCTAGGTTAATCTAAATTCTGTTGAATGGTAATTATGGTGTATGTAATGTTATCGTGGCCAGATGGGATGATGTTTTATGACATAAGCCATATTTATATTCATTTAAATAATAATACCGTAAAAGCCGATATATCAAGAAACATACCTAAATACACAGTTGAAAACACTGGACCGAAGTCTAAGATTTGACCTTCACATTCTCAAAAGATAAATATCTCCCTAATATCTAAATAAAACCAAGAACAACCAAACCAAACCAAGTTAAAAATTTGCTGGCCAAGAACAAAACTACAATATTTTGTGAATATTAAGAATTGCGTATTCCACACTTCCTACGAAATTGTCCGAGATGTATAATCATTAAACTTTATATTACTAGATGGAACATATGATAGTGGCAGCAGCCATCGGGGATGTGAATTTCGACCAACAACAATATCAATGCTCAAATCGGGAGAAAAAATATCTGACTAGCATAAAGTGTATCCTTACCAATCAACGAATCGTCGAAAGGCAGGCCCATTCAGAAAATTTAAAACATAACGATTTCCTCATTTGCCCACAGGGTTCAATGTCAAATAAAAAAAAGATGAGCTAAGTTGTGAAGAAACAAATAATTCTGTTATAATGTGGATCCTCGTCCAATTGTATGTTTTTCTCGGCACTGTAATATTCTTGTCGCCACTATGATGCTGTGGCTGTATTCTGTGTCTTATTATCTTTGACTCATTTATCGAGTTATGGCTGATAGCTCCGCAAAACTTCGAATTCGACACGTCTGCCTTGACGGTAACTCGAACTCGTGTATATCACGTAACTGACACTAACTCCAACTGAGAATTCGTACAATGACTCTACTACTACTACTACTACTACTACTACTTCTACTACTAGTACTGACTCTACTACAACGACTGACTGTCGGGCTTTATAGGTGCCCTGTCATACAACTTTGTCACGTAGGAAGAGGAGTACAACTTTCATTACAATACATTCGTTCTTCCGTAATTCCACATAATTTGACTTAGCATCAAATGAACCCCTACACATTTTTGAGATACATTGATATATTTGCATCAATAAATAAACATAGATATTAACCTGTTGCAGGTTTGATAAATTTCATGCTTGTAGAATACCTTTAGGTATTCTCTAGGAAAATTCACTAGTCGCAGGCTATATATATGAATATCGTATATCCCAATCTGTTACTCAATTCATCAAAGTGAGAAATAAGCTACTTCCAGTAAACTACCGACCGATATCTTTTACCTTACATACCACTGAAATATTTGAGGGTGATGAAATCATGAATAACTAACATCCTGAAAGTCATACACGACAAAAGTCATTATTAGTATCACTGGATTGACTGTATTGGGAAAAGTTCTTCACAATTTACATAAATGACAAAACTAACGCCATTAATTTCAGAAAGGTAAATATTTTCTCAGACTGCATTTAGCTAGACAACGTTATGAAGAGAGAATATGACCGAATATGTATCAAATCAAATTAAAATAAAATTTGGACGTTGAAACAAAACAATATGCTACTAAACTACATAATTTCTTTTGTTGCTGCTGCATAGCACAATATGATATCAAAACGATATCAGATATTGCTCAGTGATTAAGGTGAATAACCTCAGCAGCATGTTCAACAATGACGTCAATATGACTCCCAACAGTTGAGATTGAGATACTCTTATCTCTTTGTCTATAGATCTGAACGCTGATAAACTTCAATTTTTGATTTTATTTATCATTGCATTATCCTATCTCGAATACAGTTGATATCAGCTGCCTCCCCATAACAAGGGAAAGATGAGAATATACAAGTATATCTGAGGATAATAACATATAATCACATACCGCAACAACAACAATAATAATAATAATAATATAAAAGTAGCAATATAACACTAGATAAAGCCAATGAAACAAGAGAACTAGACGAAAGCCAACCATATAAGTATTTAGGAGTCAATGAACTAGATAGGATACAACATACACAAATGAAAGAAAAAATAAAGAAAGAGTACTATAGACGAGTTAGATCAATACTAAAAACAGAGCTCAATGCTAAAAACAAGATAATGGGTATCAACACTTTAGCTGTCCCAGTTATAAGCTACAGCTACAACATCCTTAACTGGACACTAAACGAACTATGTAAAATAGACAGGAAAACAAGAAAAATAATGACAGGATATAGGATACACCACCCAAAAACTGACATAGAAAGGCTATATATACAACGCACAGAAGGTGGCAGGGGT
>NC_068986.1:97940957-97945379 GCF_001194135.2 Octopus bimaculoides | reverse complement strand
ATAATAATAATAATAATAATAATAATAATAATGATGACCTTAACCAGTTGAGCATGTGCCTTGGTGGCTGACGATATGTGCATCTGTGATCATGAGCAGAAGTAGTGGGGGAGCATCATAGCCATGTGTTGAGAGGAATTCTTTGGGGTTTGAATAATTCAAAACAAACCTTATTCAGGGACCTTTTGAGCGGGATGGGCTGCTCGACCTGAAGAAAATTCTAACTGGGCCCCACCTGCGAGGTCATGTGCTGGTTATCTTGATATGAGATCACCATGTCGCGCACATATGGTTGTGATGCATGTGCCTGGTGTACCCTTATCAGACGGATAGTCATGATGGGTATAATGGACTTCGTATATTTTACCTCCGTGTCACTTTGATGGCATGCACTGTTCTCTCACTCAATAATAATAATAATAATAATAATAATAATAATAATAATAATAATAATAATAATAATAATAATAATAGAGGCAGGCTAGAGGAGATTTTATAACCAAATATATAGTGGAGAACGAAATACTAAAGATGACAAACCTAATGCAGAGGACGCTAGAAAGTTCTGGTGTAATATTTGGGATAAACCAGTCAATCATAATGGAGATTCAGTATGATTAAAGAAAGTGAGGGAAGAGGTAGTGAGTGAGAAGCTGCCAGATTTAAGACTAACTAGTGCAGTAATGAGTAAGAGTGTTAGGAAACATACCGAGCTGGAAGGGCCCAGGACCAGATTTAGTTCAAGGGCACTAGCTAAAGAAATTCAGTAGTTTACATGGGACGGTGAGGGAACAATAACAAGGAATGCCTTAATGGAGAAATAATACCAGATTGGATGTCTAGAGGGAAGACAATACTCATTATGAAAGATAAGAGCAAGGGTAGTACAGCTAGTAACTATAGACCAATCGCTTGCTTACCTTTAGTGTGGAAGCTGTTAATAAGGAATGCTTTCAGAAAGCATTTACGTGCACCTTGACAACCAGAATTTGCTGCCAGAAGAACAGAAAGGTTGCAGGAATAAGGCTAGTGGAACGCGTGATCTATTATATATAGACAAAACAGTTCTAAATGAAGTAAACGCTAGAAAGAAAATCTAGCAATAGCATGGATTGATTATAGGAAAAACTATGACATGATCCCACAGTCATGGATAAGTGAAAGTTTGAGCATATTCAGTATAGCAGACAACATAAAAGAATTAATTCTCTTTAGCATAAAGAAATTGACAGTAGATCTCTACTCAGGTGACACACTCTCAGGGGAAGTTAATATCAAAAGAGGAATTTTCCAGGGAGACTCGTTGTCCCTTTAAATTTTGTCTTATGTTTGACCTCACCTCAATTTAGTATTAAGGAAGGCGAAGGCAGGGTATCAGTTCAGAAATAGTAATGGAAAAATTAACCATTTGCTCTACGTGAACGATCTGAAACTTTTTAGAAAGAATGAAAAAGAGACAGATTTCTTAATACAGATTGTAAGACGCTTCAGCAAAGATATAGGCATGGAATTTGGCAAAGATAAATGTGCAACATTAGTCATGGGAAGGGTACAGGTCGTCAACAGTGAAGGCATCCAATTTCCAGATGGCCAAACATTAAAATCCTTGAAAGGAAGAGAGAGTTAAGTATCTAGGAATATTAGAATCTGATAAATTACTAACTATAAAAATGAAGTAAAAATTGAGAAGGAGTACATTAGAACGGTGAAGGAGCTAATGAAGCCAAGGCGAAATGGTCCGAATCTAGTGAAGGCTGTAAATACTTGGGCAGTATAGTATCATTACTTAGATATTCAGCACCTTTTGTAGATTGAACGAAAACTAAAGTAACAAAGCTAGACAGATGTAGGATAGCGTTCCATAAGAATGGAGGACTCCACCGAAGGGCAGGATTAGCAAGTCTATACTTACCTAGAATGGAATGCAGAAGAGTTTTAATATCAGTAGAAGACTGCATAGAGTTAGCTAGGGTAGATATAGAGTCACAGCAAGGCACGGGTAAACCAAAACCCAGACGATGTTAAAAACCGGAAAAGAAATAACAGAAAGTATCTAACTGTCAGAACACGTTGCAAGGTAGATTCCCAAAGATAGTTTCAGCAAATAGTAGTAGTGAGACCTGGCTATGTTTGCAGAAAAGAAAGCTGAAGAGGAAGACAGAAATATTGTTAGTAGCTGCACAAAATCAACAATTAAGAATTAACTGGACAAAAACCAAGATAGATAAAGGACGAGTAATTCACTGGGAATTATGTAGAAAGCTAGGATTTGAATATACTAATAAATGGAATGAACATGAACCTAACGAGATATTGTGGGACTTTAACATTCAGAGTGACAGAGTAATAGAAGCTAGATGCGTCAATTAATAGGAGATAAAGAGACTAGAAAGTGCCAGATAATTTACTATACAGTCCCAAATGATTAGAAAATCAATATGAGAGGTATAGAAAAAGCAGCAAATTACCAGGATCTAGCCGTTTAATTACAGAGATTATGGAAAGTGCAGGTAAAATGTATCCCAATAGTTATAAGTGCAATGGGAACTGTCCCTTAAAATCTGAAGAATTATCGGTGCGTTGGGAACTATCCTTAAAGATCTGAAGAGGCATAAAACCCACTTTAGTACAATTCCAGAACAGTGTTATTAGGGACAGCTATGATACTTAGGAGGGTTTTTGGCATCTACGGTTAAATGGTGTAGCTCGATGTTAGGAATATTTTTCATTGCAACAGTCTAATCCGTTGTGTACTACTACTACTACTACTACTACTACTACTACTATGATGATGATGATCGTATTAACTGGAACGACTCATATACTGAGAAGAGCATTATCGCTGTGAAAACAACATCTATTCATGAATTTTTATTTTATTTATTAATCTTTTTTAAAAATAAATATTTTGCCTGTGAATTTGCGTACGTAAACTGGGAATGCATACAATGAGTTTCTCTGCCCTAGGCGTACGGAAAACACTCGGCGAGAAATGGAAGAAAATTTGAAGAAAGAAGTAAAAAAGACAACAACATAATAATAATAACAACAACAACAACAACAACAACAACAACAACAACAACAACAACAACAACAACAACAACAACAATAATAATAATAATAATAATGATAACAACAACAACAATAATAATAATAATAATAATAATAATAATAATAATAATAATACAGTGAATGTCTTTATCCTAAGTGTCGGGAAGACACTAGGCAAGAAATAGAAACAATATAGAAAGACGAACAAAAGTAATAAAGTAATAGCTAATAATACGCATAAAAATGCTTCAATTATATGAGTAGGATTACTTCGAAACACTAAAAATTACCCTAAACATTATTTCATTTGTTCTCTGTGGACAATATACCACAAGAACTTAGCAACAGGTTTAAAGGCTAGAATGTGTTGAGATCGTATAATATGTCTTTCTACAAAAGTGGAATTTGTGTTGTATAAAAAATTCTACTAGTTTTGTTTCATATCATTTAAAACTTCTGTATTCACCATTATCACAAATCAAACGGCACCTGAAGAAAACCTAAGAGCCATACCAGACAAACCAGAAAGATACAATTTATGTAGTAAAGCATGCTGACACCAGTGAGCTATCGTGTCAAAGAATGTGTATTAAAGAACTACAGGGAGAGCTAATAAATTGGTTGTACTTAGGTCAATTCTGATCGAAACCTACGCTTAACTAAATTTATATACAAAGATACATACATACGTACCCTAATGTGTATTTCTGTGAGCATGAAAATATAAAGTTATAAAGTTATAAACATGTATTTACTGTTGAAAATATTCAATATATTTAGTAGAATAAAACTCTAAGAATATACATATCGGTCTGACTTGGTTTCTAGTCATGCCTCGCTGCAGCTTATCTAGTATGTACACGCTCACATTCATACAAATACACACATATATATGCCCCTTCGTCTATGTTCCTTTATGTGTCTGTGTGCATCCGTCCAAGATGAACACATCAGCAAGAAAAATGCCTGTTACATTCACAATGTTTGAACAGAAAACACTTTACGATACTTATTCTACACTAGTTGTGAAGGTACTCCAATTTAAGAATCACTGACAGCATGCAGTGAAAAAGAAAATCACCTGTATGGACACTATAACCAGCGGCGCTCTATACAATTAAGGGAAAAAAGAAATCAGACGACATAACATGAAAATAAATCTCAGCGAACACGTCATACGTGGCAATCAATTTAGAAAGTAGTGGATCAATTTAAGAGTCGCATATGTATATCTAATGTGATATTTTTTTGGCTGAGACATGTAAAGAGATTAGAGGAGACACCCCGTAATGTTCATATATATATGTGTGTGTGTACGCGCGTGCGGTGCGTAAGTGTATATATGTATGTATGGATATATATACACACACA
>NC_068986.1:97936411-97940947 GCF_001194135.2 Octopus bimaculoides | reverse complement strand
ATATATATATATATATATATATATATATATATATATATATATATATTTATATGCGTACACACACAGATATATATCACGTATATTGCAGATGTGAAATCTGACTATTTGGAAAGAAATGTAATGTCTTTCAGTTAATGTTTGTTGTTGTTTCATTAATCATGTTTAATTCATTGTTCGCTGTTAGAGACACAGACATTAATTTAATTAAAAAAAAAAATCTAGAGATCAGTTGGAGGTTAACCATCCATTATCGGTTAGTATTCTTGTTTTGCTCTCTTGCTGTTGGTGGTGATTTGTGGGTCGGTGATTGGTGGTGATTTGTGGCGGTGATTAATAGTCTTAGCAGTGACTGATGTTGTTGATAACTGTGGTGATGATAATAATACATGTTAAGCTGATAATATTGGGACTTTTAGCTTGGAAGCGGTGATTATGTTATTCCTCTTGGTAGTCTATTTGGTAGAATTAGTATCTATATATAAACTACTTAGCTCTATATTCGATAAAAAGGGCATCGTCCCTATATAATCCTCTAGTTCTAAAAATTCGTTATTAAAACATTTTAAAATATAAATTCCCACAACATCAGTTAACGGAGCGGAATAGCTGGAGCCCATAATCATGTCAAACTCATCTGTTCTATCTTTCCTTATCCAGTATTTCAAACTTTATTATAGCTTTTGTGACAGCCCGTATGATATCTACACGTTAAGCTAAAATATTTAAACCCAGTGCAGTGCCTTGTGAGACTCCACTGATAATTTGCCGAGCTTGATCGAACAGCCTTTATCACCACCTAAAACATTCAGTCCACTTGAATAGCTTCCTTTGGACTCCAATGTTCGATAGTGTCTTTTCGGTTACTGTTGTCAACCATTGTCGAAGGTATTGCTGTAGTCCAGATTGAATGAGTTGAAGCCCGCCCCCATAGCCTTTAGGACATCATCAAATTGCTGAAGGAGCTGTGTTAGGTAGTCCTTGCCATTTCAGAAACCATGCTAATTGGGAACAATTAGTCTATTGCTTTCTAGGAAGTTAGTTAGTCGAGGTCTCAACACTTTCACATAAATTAACGATTAGAGAGGTGACGTCGGTCGATAATTAAGTTCCTCTGATTTGTTACCCATTTAAAGACTAGGACAGTCGAATGGGATAAAAAATTTCGGAATTATGGCCAGTGTGCAGTGGTTTCCTCGAAATAATAATTAAAGGGTATGCCAGTTAATGTTGGCAGGACTTCAGGATTCTAGCAGGGAAACTGTCGGGGCCTGCAGCTGAGTTCTTTGGAATAATGTTGATAGATGCCATGATATCCGAGGCGCCAAATTATATATCAGATACGGTGTGCTGGGTGGTTGTTTCACTGACGCTGACTGGATTAACCAAGTTGGAATTGCTGATAGTGGAGCAGTTTCGCTTTTGCACAATCGCAACCATTTTTTCTGCTCTACGATGCCGACTGTCATCCTTATCTATCAGTCGTCCACCAGATTACACAGTGTTGTGGTGTTAGTATATACGTCTGGTGTAAAATGTTATTACACAAATAGATAGTTGGTTTTCGTTATCTAAAAATAACCTATCGCAGAAACATATGTCAACACAGAACGCACTCGGTACTACTGGAACGTTGGTACGATCCTCAGTATTAACCGTTCAACACACGTCGAGCTAACACCGGCAACTGCGCTCTTGACAGTTCAATCAAATCTTATTTAGTGTAGTCGGTTAGTCCACCTTCAGTCACGTGGGGGGGTTCAAGATACTCTCATAACGTCTTCCATTTTTGAGAATCTGACTCCACTTGGAGCTTAATATCTTTTGCGGGTTTACTTTCAGTGCATTTTTCGTTTTCTTTTTCTCGTACTTGAACGTATAGTTTCAACAATTTATTTATGTGTTGGTACATCGAATGTATCATAAATGCCTTCCACCAGAATTTCGTTTCTTGTGACCGTTTCCTCAGTAAACCTTTGTTTTTAGAGATTTATATATCTCTTATGCTCGTACTTGTGACCTTTAACCAAAAATGACACTTTCGCAAGCTGTTTAGTAATCAGTCTGTCTTTCCACATTTCTCTACCGTTTTTACACATTTTAAAGAAACATTTGTCACCAATTTTGAAAAGTTTTTATGATATTCGTTGTCCGATATTTTTCTTTTTTCACCCAGTAACAACTTATTGAACACAGATCTAATCTTCCTAACGAACAGTAATTCCGCTGGTGACGTTCCAGACGGGGTATTGGGATTTGGTGTCGCTCGATATATCCTCAAAAGCTGTTGAAGTGCTAGGTCGTCCGTTATTTTGTTGTTCACTTTTTTAAAGCCCTCTTCAATGTATCGACAAAACCTTTTGCTTGTCCATTTGACTTAGGATGATACAGCGGAGTGGTCACATGTTTAATAGTGAACATTTGACGTAATTTTTTGAATTAATCTGCAGTAAACTGAGTTCCAGTGTTACCTGTAAACGGGAATGTCGGTTTACTTAGACTTATGTATTTTAAGCCACTTAGCACACTGTCTACCACAACAAAGTAATGTTAACCGTTAGTGGACCTGCGAAATCAACATGCAGTCTCGACCATAGGATATCTGTTTTTGGGATATCGGTTGCCATTTTGTGGCAGGTAATTTTGCCGCTGGGGCACAGCTTCTGCATGCTTCCACTAATTCTTCAAACTCTCGGTCCATTCTTCAAACTCTCGGTCCATTCTAGACCAATGCACATAGCTACTCATCAACGATTTCATTCTTGAAATCTTTGGCTGATCAATGTGAAATTATTTTTGTATTCGTTCCTGTAGTGTGGCTGACACTATCGCTCTTTGTGCGTACATTAGCACATAATTGCAAATTGAGAACAGGTTCGAATTCGTGTTGCGTTTTGCATATTTATATTTCCTTTTTCAGCAATCACCATTCCTTTCATTTTTAAAAATAAATTTATCATTTCTCGATTTTAGTTCGATTCCTTCTAATGTAACTGGTATTTCTCGTACAAGAATATTTTAAACTTCTTTTTCTGCTCACAACACTGCACTCATGGTATCCTCAAACAGTGCAGTATTCTTTGTATCAATCTTGATAAACAATCAGCGTGTCCTAATTTCTTAGATGGCATAAACTTCATTTAAAAATCGTAATTTAGTAATATAGTCCCCAACGTTGCAACTTATTAGCAGGATCTGTAGAAATTCCTTTCTTCGATCAATATGCATAAATAATAACTGACAATGGTCAGTTTGTAGTCAAAAACGTCTACCGTTTAAGTATCATTGAAATTTTTTTACTGCGAAAATAATTGCTAGAACCTATTTTTCAATTTGGTTGCAATTTCCCTCTGCTAACAGCAGAAAGCGCGAACCATGGGCCACGGCCTTCGATACCGTACTTACTGGCATCTGAAGCTAATACAATTTCCAATGCAGGATCGAAATGTGCTAAAGAAAAATCTAACGCTAATATCTTTTTAATTTCGTCGACTCCATCTGACAATTTTCAGACCAATTGCACTTTACGTGTTTTTTAGTAAATTATTTAGTGGAGCTCTTTCTTACCTTGTGCATATTTGGTATATAAATTTGATAATAGTTTGCAAGTCCCCAAAATGCTTCTAACGTATATACATTTATCGTAGGGGGTCATAATTTTTAATCGCATCTGTCCTCGGCGGATCTGGTCGATGACCATTTATATCAATAATTTGTCCTAAGTAGTTAAATTTAGGCAAGAAAAATTCACATTTCTCATCATCTAGTTTGAAACCACAGTGACTTCCTTTTTCAAAAACACATTTCACATGCTCGACTTCCCGACCATGGGATTAACTTTTAATTAATATAACATCCAGGCAGGCCAGTTGAAAGTCACAATCTGCAAGTATCGCATATATCACTTGTTGAAACTTTTATGCCATTCAGGAACTGTTTAAATTTGTTCAGACCTTTCTGAGAATTAATTGTTAGCAGTTTCGTACAGTCATGTTCTAATTGTATTTGTATGTAAGCATCAGAAAGATCTAATTTTGAGAAGATTTTCCTCTGGGCTGGATAATTGGTTGTTATACTGTCATAAATATTCCTTCATTCCCGTCGAGAAATTTGCACATACATGAATTTTATTCTACTTCCTTTTTACATACACTGTTGTAGACGTCCAATCTGAATACTCAATCTTTTTCAACACTCCCACTTTTTCCAATCTCTCTGATTCTTTATTCACTTCTTCCAGTGCTGCAAACGGTACATTACGTTTGGGTTTGAAAACTGGTAATGAATTTTCTTTTACCTGACATTTTGCTTTAAATTTATTGCACTGAACCCAACTCAACCGAAAAAAAAAACAACACTTCTTTTCCAAACATTTCTGATCCTGTATTTGAATTGGCGCACAACTCCATTTCATTTTTGCAAAAAATATTTATGAGTAAATCCCATAAGTCAAACAATTCCAACAAGTCAGTTTCAAAAAGTATCTTGTATTTATTAATATATAGGCGCAGGAGTGGCTGTGTGGTAAGTAGCTTGCCC
>NC_068986.1:97933848-97936175 GCF_001194135.2 Octopus bimaculoides | reverse complement strand
GCCCCCCCCCCACATCGCTTGACAACCGATACTGGTGTATTTACATCTCTGTAACTTGGCGGTTCGGCAAAAGAGACCGACAAAATAAGTACTAGGCTTACAAAGAATAAGTCCTGGAGTCGATTTGCTCGAATAAAGGCGGTGCTCCAGCATGGCCACAGTCAAATGACTGAATCAAGTAAAAGAGTAAAAGAGTATATAAGCTTTCGCTTTCATAGTCTTGCAGCGAAATGTAAAGTTACAGATAATTTCACCTTTAAAACTTAATTCAGTCCCCGAGACTCTACGTGGAATCCCGATTCTTTTACATATGCTTTCATTAATTACAGTAATATAACTACCTGTAATACACAAATTACTTTTGAGTTTCGTTTGTATTTCTTGTCGCTGATGAACTGTTTACATTATTTTTTTTTTTCTGTTGAACCGTTTTCTATGTTTTGCTTTACAGTTTGATTTTTTATGACGTATCTTTCAACACTTGAAGCATTTTCAACTTTTATAAGGACAGTTGAACCTGTAGTACAACTCACCATATCTGGGTTAATTTTCTGCTTATCATTTCTTACTGTCGGTCACACCGACTGTATATGAGAGCACTTTCTCATTTCAATTTGTTTCGTATCGTGCATTAAGTTTATTATTCTGTGGCATTCCTCAGATGTTTCGTATGATGTTAGCTTCTGATTCTGATCTAATTTAGTCAGAATTCGGTACGAATTTCCGTATCTTTCTTTTGTCCTTAAACCTTGCAAGAAAATTAAGCATTTAATCATATCTGGTGTTTATAAATTTTAAATCTCTTGCATTCCCTATTAACTATTCCAGAGTATGTAATAAAATCTTCGTCCTCTTTGTAATATTCATGCATTGACAGCACGTATTAAATAAAGAAATTTTTGAGCTGAAAATCTTTCATAGAATATTCACCGCATCTTCAAAACAGACTCCACCCGGTTTCCTTGGTAATATGTAATTTCAGTATTTCTCATGCTTGGCTGGTGTCAACAGGAAATCGGAAGACAAAAGGTAAACCATTTTCCCGTGTTGACATTTAGTCTACTACCTCAAAAATCGAAAGAATTCAGCAACTTGTAATTTCGGTGACAGGATGGAAACCCTGCTTAACATATGAGATCCAGGGTAAAATTCAGAAAATATCATAAATGGATAACTACCAATTATAGGCACATAATCTATAAATATGTATTTCATTCACAATATTATCCAAAGAATAATAAATGAGAATACAGTAAAGAGATATTAAAACCAAAACCTGGAATATATCGAAATATTCAAGATCACAATGGCAGCTGTGTATCAGTAGAGTAGATGATTTTTGGATATAAATTAAATGGTTCATGACTACAAGATGACATTTTGTGGTTCGTTGATGCAAGCAGTAATGCATTTACTTCTACTACGATCATGACATCCAACACTTTATCGACAGAAATGACAAGTCCACTCTAACTGAACAAATGCGAACTTGCAAGAATCCACAAACTTAATTGCACATAGAATACAATTATATATTTATCATATCATGTATACATAAGTCATGCATAATTGTAAATACATCGTCCTAAACATCCTGTATCGTTGCTAAATACGGTGTAATCAAGATATCATGATCTTTATTTGATACGTGCCGATGCTTTACTCATCATGCATTTATACAACGTGTACAATTTCTCTATAATATATATGTATATATATACATATATATATATATATATTGAAAGAAGTTCGGCCGATCAGAGCAGACTTCCCTTCTCTTCAGATCGGATGTTAACTATTCAGGTACTCACTCTGCACATGCTTTCATACCGAAAGGTTTTGCCCTTCTGTAATCTAATATGCTGCAGGTTCACGATATCTGACTCGCATGCTGAGGCGAATTAATCAGTTCACTTGCTGGAGATTCTTAGTAGTCGTGGCAATTGAGATTCTCCCACAGCATGGCTTCAATTCAATGCCGGGTGTTGTCGTTAAAATTCTTCATCGATCTCCGTATATTGCTCTTTTTAATGGTGCCATCTCCTTAATCAATCTGCATACTTCTGGTCTGGTCAGAGCCGTCAGCTTGCATCTCTCCATCAAGGACTCAACGGTAACATATTGCTTCTAATTCGCCTCCAATATTTCTCTGTTTACTTCCTCGTGTTTCTTTCTGTTGAAGAGCGTAGGCTCGAAACCTAAAAGACTTTCTCAAATTCTCTAGCATCAAACTAATACACCTGCTTGTTTATACAACTGCCTTCGTATTTTGCTTTTCTGTAAATTTCAACTACACACACACACACACACAAATATATATATATATA
>NC_068986.1:97931234-97932006 GCF_001194135.2 Octopus bimaculoides | reverse complement strand
TATATATATATATATATATACCATGTGTATTTTTAAAATTCATTTATGTTTACTATGGTATTCCGATAACCCATGTGCAGTGACCTCCCATACGCTGGATCATGCCCGGGGTGGGGGGAGGGAATGACCGGAGTATTGTCTGTGCGCATGCATAACAGCAACTTGCTTTTTTTATTTTACTTCTACATAGTAAAGCATTTTATATTCGGACGTGCTACAACTTCAGTTGCTATTTGTGTGTGATATAAGCCATTCAAAATTGTTCATTGCTTTTTTATTACGTATCTATTATCATTAATAATGTGTTTCTTCCTGCTTATTTAAAACCAATAATAGTTTGTTTTAAGTCTGCTTCAGTTGCTAACAACGTTTTATGCTGAAATTTTTCCTATTATTACAGCATATGTTAGTTTTTGTAACTACATTAGGAAGGATTATTACAGCTTACGTCCCATTGTCTTTTTATTTTTTCCATTTAATATTCTTCATTTATTCATCATTATTTTTTATTATTAAATGCACATTCTGTTAACAACTGCTTTGCAAACTTTCATGTTATAGCCGTCTGCTTTATCAGTATATATAAAATAATGGATACACTCCTTTCGTTCGATTTGCATCAAAAGGGTGACAATAATGTGAATGTGAATGAATGTATATACGTATAATGTCTAAATATATACATACGCACAGACACACACAAACGCACACACGCACATACACTCACACACTCATATATATATATATGTATATATATATATATATATATACA
>NC_068986.1:97926812-97931224 GCF_001194135.2 Octopus bimaculoides | reverse complement strand
CACACACACACACACACACACACACACACATACACACACACATATATATATATATACGTGAAGCATATTTGCCACTTAAATGTGGCTAACCGCTAAGGGTGGATCCTACAGTAGCTTGTAGCTACACCTCCTCCCGCTGGCTATTGACACACTTTCTGTGGCCTATCAGTATTTGCAAAGGGAGGCCATCCTTCCCATCTTCGACCTCACGTAATACGCACGGACCCGGGTTTCTAGGTATTTATCCGTCATCAGCGCACCACAATCACCGGTTTTCGATGGGAAGGGGTCCCAAAGCAAATACATATATTCTTTTTCCAGTGATGAAGAGTCACTGATCTCGAAAAAGTGTAAACAAGCAATAATAAATCGCTGAACGAGGTATAAACAATAGTCTATGTTTACAGTGTAAACAGCGATCGTCGTGCGCTGATGACGGGTAAATACCTAGAAATTCGGGTCCGTGCGTATCACGTCAGGTCGTAGATGGGAAGGATGGCTTCCCTTTGCAAATATTGATAGGGCACAGAAAGTGTGTCAATAGCCAGCTGGAGGAGGTGTCCTGCTGGGGCTACAAGCTACAGTAGCATCCACCCTTAGTGGTTAGGCACATTTAAATGGCAAATATACTTCACGTTTTCGTGCAGCTACTGTTTATACCTCGTTCAGAGATTTATTACTATTATTATTATTATTATTATTATTATTATTATTATTATTATTATTATTATTATTATTATTATTATTATTATTATATATACGCCGTATTTAGGCAGTAACTTTTCATTACTTTATAAAGCACGTTCTATTAACATATTTTTTTTTTAAATTGAAATGAGTACCTCAGCCCTGATCCAGCTGATACATTTTATGAACCATAAGACATGTATATAGTCGCTCAACATGCGAGAAATGACAGCTAAATCTTCCTTAAACCACAGCTTACTCGATGACTTGGAATGAAAGGATGAAGGCTAACGCCAGGACTCTGGTGTTAAGGGATGAGATGACAAATCGCTGAGACCTCTGCTTCTTAAAATGTCTGGACCTCCTCACCAACATATCTAAATTCAGAATATGTAGACACTGATAATAACAAGAGTTTTCAATGGTTATTCAGAAGACAAACGCGTTGCTACAGTTGGTAACCAAGCGTCCAGCTGCAGAAGAAGTTACAGTAATTATGTCAGATGTTTGGAAACAGTACAAGACCAAACACTGCATAAAATCACTCCGGGTGAATCACTCCTTCGAACAATAGATTCAATGTATCATGATCTACTGCAGTTCCCATTGCTATTTCCATTTGTCGAGAGGGGATAGAGAGTCAACTTTTGATGTTGCAGCAGAGATTCATATAATTCCACAGATATATTTTTACAAAATAGTTCGGGAATATTATCTCTATTTCCATCAAAACTCCGGTCATGTTCCTGTGATATGTATTCCAAGATTGAAGAAGCAAGGTTACATCGGATTCCATATAATAAAAAGAAATCAGAGCGGAAATTTATCAAAATTTTCCTGAATGTAAGATACATGTAGATTACAGTGGATTTAACCATTGTCATATGTTGTTCATATATAAAAAAAAAGATACGTTAGATCCAGAACATTATGAAAATTTTGATTATGCAGCGTTTCCAAATCCACAAACACAACGTATTCTATTTCAATATGTCCCCAAAAGCATGCAACATGCTTGATGGGAAATATATAAACATCCCCGCAAAGAGTTCTAACAGCTACCCACTTTACTGGTATTGAAATAATGGTTTTACATTTACAAAGTCAAATTTTAAATTAGATAATTGTTAAGCCGTACCATATTCCCTCTTCATTTTAGTCAAATAGTCATTGTCAGGTAGAGATATGTGAGTCTGTAAAATTAGTTAAATATATGAGCAAATATATTCGTAAAGTTTGTGATCGGTTGACAGTCAATATTAGTGGACAAACTAATGTACAACAAACAGAAACACACAAAGAGGAAATTGAAAAATATATTAATGGCCACTATGTGTCCTCATTAGAGGTAGTCTAGAGGGTTTGGGATTTCAAGGTACATGGTTCATATCCTCCAGTCCAACAAGGTACAGTTCATTTACCCCAACAGCAATACGCTTACGTTTATGATGATGATGATGATATTCAGCATCATATCTACACTCATGTCATATCAACACACACCGAATGGATGCAAGTTAACCGGGAATTATCAGTTAAATCACTTCCATTTTTTCCAGACTTTCACGTATGAAATAATATCGAGAACACGTGGCATCTCAGAAAAATGGCACACACGTAATTGTGTGCATGTACTTTGTTTCTTCAAAGGAACAGGAAGAATTCTGAGAGAGTTCTTGAATCATATTCCTGAAGCTACATCATATGAAGATATGAGCTATTAATGGCGTGGTTTTCCATACTTAGAAAGAAGATTCAATGAGAT
The DNA here is from genome assembly GCF_001194135.2 of Octopus bimaculoides. Classification (NCBI taxonomy): domain Eukaryota; kingdom Metazoa; phylum Mollusca; class Cephalopoda; order Octopoda; family Octopodidae; genus Octopus; species Octopus bimaculoides. The sequence goes on along the minus strand of NC_068986.1, from coordinate 97,928,772 downwards.
GGGCTTAGCACATGATGACCACGAATACGATCTAATTATAGAGTTTGCAAATTTTTCAGCAACCCCATATCAGCTGCAAGATAATTTCTGCTCTGAGAAATTATATGCAGCATTTGAAAGGACAATTTTCAGAAGATTAAATGACTACTCTAGTAGATATCAATGATAGCATAAAACCACATACATTACTAAAAATCAGAAATTATTCTAAAAGCAAATTGTTCGACATTAAACAATTCCCCTCCCCACCAATACGCCAAACATCATTAGAGGCAACCCATTCGTTCTGCAAGATCTTAGAAATTTTTTCCACAGATTGAACAAAAAGTTTCTTTGATGAAAATTTCAAAACATGAAATTGTGGACAACAATCTGTATTCCGGATTATGAAAGAGGCAATTCGCAATTTAGAATCAAATACTCGCACTCACGAGATTCTCATAGCTAAAACTTTGTCTATTGAAGGGTTGGATGGGTCTGGTGTCACTCTTCTCTATGTCCACAAAGATGGAAAGATTGCAATGACAACTGCCTCATCTGCTGCAGCTGGATTGTTACTTGCTGGAGATACAATAGCTCATTCCGCTTTCTCCTTTTCCTTCAATCCAGTTAATGGTATCACATCTATCCACACGCAATGACAAAGCAACTATCATTCAGACTGATGGCTTACTCACTGTGTCTTACTGTTTCCTCCCAGTGACATTTAATAAAACATTAAGGGATCTAATGAAAACGGTTTGAATATGGTCTGTTTGGAAGGAATGTAATAACTTTCCCTGTTTGGAGGGAATGTAATAACTTTTGGTGGGGATTTTCGATAAATATTATCTGTCAATAAACTTCGAACCAGACCACTGTTTCAGGCAGCAGCTTTAATAATTCATTTTTATAGAAACATGTAAACAATATTTACTTGACAGAAAATATGTTATTAAATTCATATGAACAGAGTTCAGAAGATCAAAACAACCAAACTCAGTTGAATAACTGTATGCTTGTTGTTGTAAATAGATGTGTAAAAGAAGCAAGTGGCGAAGTTATTATACTCCAGAGATGTAACATTGTTCATAATTTCAATGACTTCATTCAATGACAGTTCTCAGAAGGAATTTCATACAGGAATGCATTATAGAACCAGAATGTTTTCTGAAACATTGTTTTAGCAACCAAAAATATTTATGTTGATCACATTAATGAGGAAATACTGAAAATATTTGCTGAAGATGAAAAGGTTGTCTTTAGTCATGGTCAATGTTCTCATCAGGATGATCCTTCGGAATTCACTACAAATTACTTAAATATGATAAATATTTCAGGATTACCATCACATTTATTGAAATTAAAGGCCCATACATTAAGTATTCTTTTGCATACAATTGACCATGCTAAATGCATGTGTAATGCTACATGTTTAGTTATTCAAAACACAAGAAAAAGTAATTATGTAAAAAATACCTAAAGATGTACATCGCAGAAAAAAACTATTTATGCCAAGATTTACTCTTTCTGCAGAAAGTGAAGAGTTGCAACTTTCATTAGTTAAACAGCGATTAAATTATCAATGGCAAGGACAATTAATAAATAACAAGGACAAAAATTGATTTATATCGAACAATATTTATTTATATTTACCAAAGACCATATTCACATATCAAGAAAAATATGTTGCCTCTTCTAGAGTGTCTACCGGGTGTCCAGGATTGAATTGATATATATATTCTTTTCTACTCTAGGCACAGGGCCCGAAATATTTGGGGAGGGGGCCAGTCGATAACATCGATATCAGTATGAACTGGTACGTAATTTATCGACCACGAAAGGATGAAAGGCAAAGTCGACCTCGGTGGAATTTGAACTCATAAATACCGCTAAGCATTTCGCCCAACGTGCTAACGTTTCAGCAGCTCGCCCCCTAGAACTTATATATATGTTTTATACATATATATATATATATATA
>NC_068986.1:97923304-97926413 GCF_001194135.2 Octopus bimaculoides | reverse complement strand
TATTGAGCACACACAGATATATATATATAATAAACTATCAAATACTGAAACATGTTGGGTATATAAACATTTCTTTATCCTCCTCTCTTTTCTTTTACCAATTGCGGTGGCCATGTCTCCCTATCTTACTCTCTAACTCCCTCTAGCTCTTCCTCTCTTAAGCCATTCTTTTCTAGCTGATGATTACTATGTACATCCTCAACAGCAAATCACGTATCCCTATTCCTCTATTGCACTTTTATCAGTCCCCATTCAAGGCGCCTTGCTTGGAGACCCCCACCTGCTTAGAGACCCCATCCTGCTTGGAGACACCCACCAACTTGAAGACGCCCCCTGCGTTGTTGTCCCGTAAAAATCGCTGATGTTGGAAGGGGCATCCAAGTGAAGAAATCATGCCATAGTGCTGGTCCCACATTAAAAACAGAGTGCATTCTGTAATGTGACTGGCATTATGAGGGGTGTCTAGCCACAGAAACCATGGCAAAGCAGACAGTAGAGCCTGGCAGAGACTACTGTCTTGGCAGCTCCTGTCAAACTCTTCAACCTATGTCAAAATGAAAGCGGAAATTAAATGATAATAATGATTATGACCTCAATTGGGAGTGGACAAATCACATAATCAATGATGAAATAATACTTATACAATAAGTTTCTTTACAAGACCACACATATCAAATTACAATAATATCGTCTTACCTCTGCTGGGTCAGCTCAAGTAATGCTGATTAATTTGATATCATGATTTCGAATTTAGCGCCAAACGGTGCCTGATTCTCTTCAGCAAAACATGCCAGCGAACAACTACTAAACTTTCCCCCCACCATGCCTATTCCTGAAAATTTGTTTGAAGTGGTCACTTCAAACGAATTTTCAGGCATGTAGAGAAGCCTATTTCTAGCGGATATTCCTTAGAAATATTCGCTGCATGAGAGGGGGCATTATCTTGCATGAAGACCAGCTTTCTCTTGAATGAAAGTTTTCGCCTTTTGAACTACGGTTGGAAATTATCATTTAAGAAGGTAACATATGTTTTCGATGTCATTTTAATGCCATCTGCGACTTACCATGGCCCGGCCATCACACCAGTGACATGACGACATCTCCTCCCTGATGGCGTCTCAAACGATGAGGACACTTCCCACTGATTGATACCCAAACTTTACTCTAGCCATCTAGTCCGTCAGACGTAGCACGGAATTCGTCAGTGAACAGAACTATTTAAAAATTTCTCTTCATATATTCTTCTGTCCATTTCAGTCTCTTCTGCTTATGAACATCCTTCAGAGGGGGCCTTTCCTGGCTACCTGTTTCAAGAGGCGACACCTAGTAGTTTTCGATATGTCTATCCTGTCACAAAACTTCTCTACTCGTCAGACATAGGTTCTGCACAACTTCCGTTTCCACACGTGACAAAGTACGATTCGAAGCAGCATTCGACTCATCTGCCCTCGACCAGACATAAATAGGATACTGCACAAAGTTCTTCACTGTTTGGTGATCCTTTCCCAGTATTATTTATATTATTTATATTTCTTTGTTTGTTTTTCCTTTTCTAAGCTCTGGCACGATGGTAGACTTTTCATTCGAGGTAAGATCAGATTTCTGACCCATAATGACACTTAAATTGGGCACCTGCCTATTCATTTGGGACAGCAGAAATGTTGCTACTACACGAAAATGGCTGCCGTTTGTTTCTTTATGTGCAGATCCGATTCATTCTAACAGACTGTGAGCAGATAGTTGTTGCGAACATTCAGTGGGAAAATGACATATTTGTACATTTATTGAGAGAAGGTTGATTTGCCTAACTATGTGGGATGCAGTGTAATTGTCATTTATATTTGAAATACCTTATAATGTTTTAAATAGTTGCATAACAACAACCAAAATGTTCTAACTGTTTCTGTACTTAGTTTTTTAGTCACTAGGAATGGGGATGTGGTAAGACGTTTGCTCCCCAACCACATGGTTTTGGTTTCGGTCCCACTGCGCGCTACATTGGGCAAGCGTCATCTATAGTCTCGGGCCGGCAAAAGCTTTGTGAATGAAGTTGGTAGACAGAAACTCAAAGAAGCTCATCGTATTTATATATATGTATATATATCTGTGTGTATCTTTGCGCCTGCGTTTGTCCTCTCACCACCAATTGACAAACAATGCTGGTGCGTTTTCGTCTCCGTTACTTCATGGTTCGGCTAAAAGAGACCGATATAATAAATACCAGGCTTAACAGGTAAGTAATGGTAGATTTGTTCAACAAAAATTCCTGAAGGCAGTGCCCCAGCTTGGCTGCAGTGTAAAGAGGGAAACAACCAGATGATAAAATGTAAAAGACAAACATCTGATTATCAACATTGCGGCATCATCCGTACTTATGCAGTCAGACTGCGAAGTCGTTGTATCATTACGTATATACAGCATTTAACTTTCGGATTTGTGCTTATTCGAGGAAAAAATAATTTTTTCAACTTTTTCTCATAATTAAAACGTATTGATTCAGCCCTTACACGTCTCCCTCGTGGTGTACTTACTTATTTTAGTGATACATGATATATAAACAAAGCATTGGAAATAGGTTAATTTCCAGGGACTAGAGCATTTTCACTACTAAATTATTACGGTTACAACTAAAATTAGCGACAAATCGATGAGATGTATAAATCAGCCAGAAGCAGTTTTTTTCCTGACTTGTATGTGTGTAAATATGTTTTGTAGACATATTAGCATCCACAAATTAGAATTCTGCATCTTACAACAAAAATATTTGATAGGCTATCACCCAAAACAATTAGATATGTGATTGTATGTATTAGTAGTATTTACAAACACGGATATGAGGTGGAGAAATTCACACATTTTCCGTTACACGAATATTGGTAACTTAATGTAAGACTAGAGAAGTTACCTACTTCGGTTTCTCTTTTGCCATGGCTGCAACTAATAGCTAATTAGTTACAGAGCAGTTTTAGCTCACACATTTCTTGGAAACTCACATTTAAATTTGTTTTGTGAGGTTCTTACGCGTCCATTAACTGCAAACACACACACACACACACACACTCACACACACACACACACACACATATATACTTATATAAATATATATATA
>NC_068986.1:97921914-97922817 GCF_001194135.2 Octopus bimaculoides | reverse complement strand
AGACAGAGAGAGAGAGAGAGAGAGAGAGAGAGAGAGAGAGTATTGATCAAAATTTCTTTATATCAATCACAATGGGCTTCATGCAGTCAGGGTATTTCAAACGTCTACGTTTTGAGGAACGTACAGCTCTGTAGCAATCTGTATCGTATTTTTCTCCAGATACGATACTGTTTATCCTTTTATTTTTTTTTACTTCGTTCAGTCATTTGACTGCGGCCACGGTGGTGCATCACCTGTAGTCGAGCTAATCGACCCCAGGACTTATACTTTGTAAGCCTAGTGCTTATTCTATCGGTCCCTGTTGCTGATCCCTTAATTTTATTTATAAATGTATAAGAACTTTTTAATAAGTTCCACACCGATAATGGTGCTTACATACCGAAGGGCTTGGTAAAAATTATTAATTATTAATTTATTAATAAATTGATAATCCTTTACCCTTTCAATTGTAATAATTAATTATTCACTCCCGGATAGTAAACCACAGATTTTCTGTGGTACCGCCTGCGACGCACATGGTAATCCGTGAGGGAAGATGATGGGCTGGCTCGCCCATGTAGATTTGAAGATACTTTCAAAATGTCTCGACTGCAATGATGGCACTAGATCAGGCATGCACATTTGCCAGTATCGTCGAATTTACAACAGGAATATCATACCGATGAGGTAATGAAGAGTTTTTATTATTCTTCTAAACCAGAAACATGCTTATGATTAACTATGGCTAGTTTAGTTCGTTATTTTTTTTCTTGTTTTGCCTATGTGAGTTGCGGGTAACTGCTCTCTGTTGGAGTTTCAGCATTTTTAGCTGCTATTTCTGAACTTCGGTATGTGGAGAAGCAACCTCTTGCTGATCCCTTAATTTTGTTTATAAGTGTATAAGAACTTTTAAATAAGTTCCAC
>NC_068986.1:97917168-97921605 GCF_001194135.2 Octopus bimaculoides | reverse complement strand
TATATATATATATATATATATATATATATATATATATTCGACGGGGTTTTTTCAGTTTCCGTCTACGAAATCCACTGACCAGGATTAGGTCAACCCGAGGCAATAGTAGAACACATTTGGTCAAGATTCCAGGGGGTCGGAGCCTAGAACCATGTGGTTGGTAAGCAAGATACTTGCTACACAGCCACTCTTGCACTCTTGTGCACATTTCTCAACATCTCTGACTCTATTTACCCATATTAGGATAGAATATCCTAATATGTGTATGGAGTATTATCGAAATATCGTGTCCAGTGGATACGAAAGATAGAGTATACAGGAAACTTTATTCACAACCATCATAACGAATGTTTCAACACATACTGCATCGCTCCCTCGCAGTGAGTGAGGGACAATACAATGAATTGTGGGGTATCCCACACTGCGGAAGAATCTCTTCAGGTGACGCAACACAGTTTCTCGTTGCGTAAGTGGTGTTTGTACTTAATATAAAGGAGAGCATGTTGATTATAATCATATCATAAATTAAAATAAAATTTTATTTTGTTTTAATTTTAATTTTAATTTATTATACACTTACTATCAACATGCACCGTAATTCATTATATAGTTTCTCACCCGCAAGTATATATCCTACCTGAGGTACCCGGTAATACCCGGGAGCGGAGATATTCCCAGTTTCAATAACAATGCCTAACTTCTTTCAGAAGAAGAATGAAATCAAGCCATAGGACACACGATAGAAGGTGTAAGCAAATTCATTCACGAAACAAAAATACAAATACATACGTGTGGAATCGGGAAATGACAATCGTTTGGTCATATGAGAGGAAAGCTGCAAATATATTATCAATGGAAGCATAAAGAAGGGAATTGTAAAGGAATGCTATGACAAAAAAAAACAAGAGTAAGTAAATGTTTGAAAAGTAAAAAAAAAAATTATTTAGAGAAAAGGCACTTAATTTTACGACTGTCTTTCATGAGTATAGTTCCACTGATCGTGAGAATGAAATATCGATTGCAACATTTAGAACCGACAATTTTAAGTGCAAGTGGTAATAAATTACATGTTCTATGTTTTAGCACATAACGCTGCATCGTTTAGAATCAATAATTTTTTGTGCATGTGTTAAGAAAATGCATGTTACAGCAATCTGAGAATGCTGGAATAATTGATGAACCCCACAACAATTTAGGCCAAATTTAGTTAATCAGTTAATCCAAAATCATCTTAGACTTTGCTTGAGTAGTCTAGGTAAAAATTTATTTGTCTCAATCCACTATTACCGCATATTCCATCTGTGTATAACTTTAAAAGTTATGGCAGAAAATAACATTTATATGAGAATTTGCATTGAAATATTCTATTGATTTTTGAAAAATCGATGCGGATTAAAAATTATCGATTTTTTGGAGATTCCAAGTACGTAAGTCACCTCATGGACATAAGCCCCAGACATGTGTCGAGTTTCATTAAGATCGGTTTGAATAGCCTCAGAGGAGTTAAAGTAACAAATTCACAAACACACACCCAATGGTGAATAAGAAATACTGACTTTCTTAAGTAAGTTGAGGCCCACATGAGAATATCCCCTGTCTTAAAAGACTAATATAAGATCCTGAACCTTCTATGAGAGTTAAGGTTCATATAGCAACTTAACGGAAATCTGAACTCCAAAAGTATCTGCAAGTTAAGAAGGGGTATACTGATAAGTTAAACTTTGTATATAAGTAGCTGTTTGTATAAATGTAGTTTGATTGTCAGTATATCTATGGCTATGCATGAAATACTGAATAGAAAATGCTTGAAAAATAAAATGCACTTATCTATTTAAAACCTGAAACGCTGGGGAATGAATAAAAATGAATGAATTGAAATAATACGTTCTAGCAAAGGAAAACAATTCGTATTGAAATGCAGAATTAGCAGATGCTAACGAGATTACCGTTAAAAAGATGTCTTCTTATGCCCATGAAACATTTTTCGTCGAATTTCGGCATTTTACATCAAATTGAAATCTATATTAATGGGTAGGACCAACTTGACGAAAAAAATGACCAGATTCTGATATCGAACTCGTGTCGTCATTTTTCTGCATGTGTGTAAAAATATTTATTGGTGTCAACCCATCCTTAGTGCATATTCTATCTCCGTATTATAAGATTTCTAGAAAATTAGTTGAAAACTTTAAAAGTTATGGCAGAAAATAACATTTATTTTTTTTTATAATATATTGCAGAAAATAACATTCATTTTCAAAAATCGATGCTGATTAACAATTATCGATTTTTAAAAGATTTTCAAGTGCCTAAGTGGCCGCTCTGGCATGAATCCCACACCCGTGTCAAGTTTCAACAAAATCGGTTGAATAGTCTCAGAGTAACAAATTCACAAACACACACAGCCACAAACAGACAGAAATGTAATTTATGTATATAGATATATAGAAAACAAAGTTTCAAATATATTAATAGAAATATTTTAACTATTCTCAGTGCATTTTCAACTTTTATTTTTCATATATATATATATATATATATATATATATATATATATATATTGTTGACGTCATAACAATTTATAAACGCTCGGGAGAACGCGAAATAATCCTTTTTTGGAAGTGGATTATGAAAACTATATATATATAAGTTTGAAAAACTCTTGTGAAATGAAACAGCCGAACTTTACCCGTGTGTCTCGATCGAGTAATCTTTGGTACAATGGAAGAAAAATCGTCATGCCTATGAGAGATGTGGATTCGAATTTACTTTACTAAGACATGGAAAACCATTTCTCCAAAATCTTTTATTTCTAAGGTTTATATAACAATCAAAATGACATGTGCCAAGATACTGACCAACCAAATTTTTACTATTGTTTTTTCCATGTAACTTCAAAAGGAAATATAAATTTGGCTGACGCTGTCTGTCATACCGTTTACACTTTCGCAAAAACATTTCAATCATGGCAATAATTTAGCACCGGTTGGTGTTGCCAGTGCAGTAATACAGCACAGGTTGACGTTGGTGTTGCAGTTCTGCAACTTTAGCTTCCAATACATCTGTTGCCATCGATTTTCATCTATTTCTGTTGAACATTAGTTGTTATTTTCGCGGATGTCAGCTGTGCGTTCTGGTCAGAAAATAGGTGCATTAAAAATACAATCGGGTAATAATATCAAAAATTAAAAATAAACTGAAGGACGGCACTAACATCACATCTAAAATGCAATTCAAAATACCTACTTCCCTTACAGAATGAGTTCGACCGTTACATCTGCAGGCGCCATTTTGATTAACAAAAGTGGAAAGCTCAAATATTTTCATGTGATTGTCTGAAGTTAAGAAGGTTCCATGAAATACACAATTCCGTTTCAGCCTATTATTTTTCTGGAGTGTTTGTGGCGCTTTTTCGTTTTCATGGCCCCATGAAAGTTAAACATAATTCTGAAGGAAAGTAATTCAATACGAAGTAAATATTTAATCTGCAATCCTTGATTTGCTGCTAATCGTTTGAACACTTTCCTATTAATATTTGGCTAACTTTGGCCGCAGGCCTACGCATCCACCATTGACGTAAAAGTAACGGCATGAAAGAGTGCAGGTGATTACCTTAATTCCACGCTGATGCCAAGCCGCCGTGACAGGTTTTCCAACAAGGATGGCTTTAATGTTTGGGGAAAAGAAAGCAGAGAAAATGAAAATGCATGAACAAAGCCAAAACCACAGATTTTGTATAGCAGTTTAGAGAATGTCCTTGTTAACCATACAGAGAAACAATAAACAGTGAACTGAAGTATTGCGCTGTGCTGTGCCTGTGACAACATTTCTAGCCGGTAGAGGCCTGGCATTTAGGGGTAGTGAAGAAATCATAGTATGCACGTACTGTAAGAATTTTGAGGGAATTATAGAATTTATTGCACGCTTTGATCCATTTCTTTTGGGTCACTTGAAGTATCAAGCAGTCATACCTATAAACAACCAGCTAGAAAGAATTTTTTTTTTTTTTTTGTTGAATGCAAAATATCAGTGTGATTTAAGAGCATCGCACATTGAGTACATTTTTTTTTATAGGAAACACACACACGTATTGTACATCTATAAACTTCTAATATTTTTATTTGTTTCAGTCATACGAGTGCAGCCAAGGTGGAGCACCGCCTTGAAGGATTTTAGTCGAGAAGATCGACACCCAGGGCATATTTTTTAACCCTAGTACTTATCCTATCGGCATCTTTTACCGAACCGCTGTCACGGGGAACTAAATGCACCAACAGCGGTTGTCAAGCTGTGATGGGGGGACAATCACAAACACGAAGGCATACACACATATATACTTACATATATATATATATATATATATGTGTGTGTGAGTGTGTGTGTGTGTGTGTGTGTGTGTGTTTGAAGATGCCTGTCGTATACATGTATATATATATA
>NC_068986.1:97915199-97916414 GCF_001194135.2 Octopus bimaculoides | reverse complement strand
ATATATATATATATATATATATATATATATACATACATATATGTGCCTGTGTTAGTCCTCCTGCCAACGCCTGACAACCAATGTTCATATGTTTACGTCTCGATAACAATAGCGGTTCGGCAAAATTGGCGATGGAATAAGTATCAGGCTCACAAAGAATAAATCCTGGAGACGATTTTTTTCGACTAAAAGATGGTGCTCCACTATGGTCGCATTGAAATAACTGAATCCAGTAAAAGAGAAAAAAAAGGCATATATACATGTGTGTTAGTTTGTGTGTGTGTGAATATGTGTGAACCGTATATTACAATACTTAACCGACTTGGTGCATATTAGGTTTGAATTCGGAATGACGTCGTTGCGAATCAAATATATATTTTTTCCATTCTAGCTATATTTCATCTTTGAAATTTTGTTTCCTATTTAAGAAATTAATACGCAATTTTTTCTTAGATATATAATATAATAATTAAAGAAAATTCACATCTTTCGAAAACAACAAAACAGATTCACATTCACACATACAGACACACAACACACACAAACACACACACACACGTGCTCGTAACGTACACACGTTCATGTGTGTGTGTTAATAGTAGTTGAATGTAATATGATTGATGTATATTTTATTTGGCTGAGGTCTAATCATGAAATACATGACTCTTTCAAACGGCGGAAAAAACATTTTAATGATATTTTCGTGATAGATTTGATAAACACTTGTTAATATACAGAACACGATTAGATAGCAATATATTGTTTTATATTAGACAATAAATAAAACTTGTAATCAGTAATTTTTGTTTCTCTGGTAAAGGGTAACAGAAGAAAAGAACAAATCTACCAATACATACGTATATATTTATATATATATACACAGAGTCTGTTAAAGTCTGTCATACCAGCCATGATGAAATACCACAAGGTATAGAAAATACGTATTCGCCTTTATATATTTAATCCTTTATATTGAACACTCAATATTTCAGCTATTCAATAAGACATATTCAATATATTCAATAAAACATTCAATACTTTATTTCATTTTACCATCCATTTTTATTTTATATTATATATTGTATATTCCATATTCTATATCCGACATTGGTTTTGCAGGAATATAAATAAAACATAAAAAACAGACAGTGTTGGAACTCTTTTAAACAAAATAATATATTCCTCTATGCACAATCATACAAAACCCCTTTTTTT
>NC_068986.1:97912043-97914301 GCF_001194135.2 Octopus bimaculoides | reverse complement strand
ATATGGTTCTAGACAGACTGACAAATAGACATATATAGAAACAGAGAGACATATAGACAAACATAATTAGATAGGCTTATGTTTGTTCTGCTTCGTATTTTTATTTGCTTGATAGGTTTTTTTTTAAGCAATTACGACTAATAATATGACGCTGCATTGACTTCAAATCTCAGTCTTCAATCGTTTTCTCTTTCTCTTTGTATGTCTATGTGTGCACACACACGCACACACACACACGTTTGCGCATACACACGCATATGTATACATTAGTGTGTGTACATCTATATGTGTTTGTGTGTGTGTGTGTGTGTGTGTGTGTGTCCATAGGTACATACACACAAATATATATGACCGGTGTTGGTGAATTTATGCCTCCGTAACTTAGCGATTCGGCAAAAAATAAATATCAGATTTAAAAAAATAAGTGCAGGTGTCGATTCGTTAGACCAAAAGATTTTCAGCCGGTGTACCATTATGGCAACTGTCTGAAACAATAAAAAGAATAAAAGTACACAGACAAACACATACAAACACCCACATAGAGACACACACACACAAACACACACAAATATACATACATATATATATATATATATATATGCGTACATACATGCATACATATTTCTACTACACACAATTTTAAACTCGTGACTACCTGTGTCTACGTTTGTAAATGTGTGTGAATGTGTGTGTGTGTTTGTGTATGTGTGTGTCTGTCACGTCCTATAAGTGTCTGTCTCTACTTTTGTAGGGTCTTCCATGTTTCTGTCACGTATTTTGAGATTTTAAAATTACGTTAAAGTTTTCTCATTTGGTATATCGAAATAATTTTCCTAGTTAAATCCGATTTTGTTATTTATTTTTTCCAGAAAATTGCAGGAAAATGTTACAGAAGTTTCAACTTTAATCAATTTTACCTAATCAGAAAACAAGATTTGGAAACTGGCATTTTCTGCATGATATCTGACTATCACAAAATGAAAGCACATTCATCAGGAATAGGAATTTTTATTAAACAAACGAAAACAAAGCATTACGGCGACCAACGTTGTAAGAACTTCTGAAGTTTTAATAAGTTTTTACGAATAATGTCATGTGAAACGGTCAAGCAGGCATGTAAATGATTTAAAAAATCCTCAACGATAATTTTTGGGAAAACTTGCACAAATCTGTCCTGATCAAGAACCATATCTGTCTGGAAAGGCATGGGCTGACATGGAATAAACAATAATTTATATAATACATTGTATTGTAAAAATTGCCCGGCGACGACGAGCTACTCACCTAGTATTACTAAATAACATCTGTAACAATATTATAGCATTAACTGGCAGAGATACTCGGCCTTGCTCGGGATTAAAATGACATAGTTTTTTATTGTTTTACTTCTTTCGGTCATGTGATTGCGGCCATGCTGCCGCACCGCATATGGTCGGACAAATCCACCACAGGATTTATTCTTTGTAAGCCTAGTACTTATTCTGTCAATGCCTTTAAACCACCCTCTAGCAGGTATCAGGATCGCGTGAATTGACTCAGTTTCGAGCTATTTGGCTCCTTCTCAATCGCGAGCAATAGCCATAGTCCGCTAACGCCAACAATATATTGTTAACAAAGTATGTGTAAGGTGAGCCTCTTTCAGTTTCCGTCTACCAAACCCTCGCACAAGGCTTTGGTCGGCCCGAAGCTTTAATAGAAACACTTGCCCAAGTTGCCACGCAATGAGACTGAACCCGAAACCATGTGCTTGGGAAGCAAGATCCTTACCACAGAGCTACACCATTAATGTATATTTGAAAACATGAATAGAAATGACTTAATGTGATTGTATGACCTAAAAGCGGTTTTGAAACTGATATTTTACAGTTTGTTATCCACTGCGAAGGTAAGGCTGTTTAACTACGAACATACCAATACACTGGCTCCACATTACCTACGTTCTCCATGCAAGCGTATGAGACCTTGTTCTTCACCAAAAGATGGACATTTAAAAGTGGATTATAATGGTGGTGCTCCAACATGGCCAGAGCCTTTGCACTGAAATGTATTAGAGAATATATATACATATATATATATATATATGTGTGTGTGTGTGTGTGTGTGTGTGTGTGTGTGTTACGTTGGCAACTGAGTTCCTGCCGATTTATTAAATTTAAATTTTTTAAAAGATTTAAAAAATAACAACTAATTAATCAATAATGTATTCACACTTGTTGTTTACAACTTCTTCCTAACGTTCAACTAGATTTTCAATATCT